>NW_006796856.1:97026-153002 GCF_000442215.2 Lipotes vexillifer | reverse complement strand
CACGAACCCGCGTCCCCTGCATCGGCAGGCGGACTCTCAACCACTGCGCCACCAGGGAAGCCCACATTTAATGTTTTATTGATACAGTTAGATTTATGTCTGCCATTTTACTTTTTCTCAAGTGTTTATTTGTTCCTCTACATTCTGCCTTTGCTGCTTTCTTTGGCATTAAGTGAATATTTTCTAATGAAGCATGTTAGTTTCTTTAATGATTTGCACTACAATTTGAGGATTTTTTAGTGGTTTCTCTAGGATTTACCATATTTAATACCTTAAACTTTCACAAGATTATGTGTCAATTGTATCTCCAGGAAATTATATTCCAGGAAATCTGGAAAAACATATCTGATGTGCTCATATCCAGATAGTTTTCATTTAAATTGCATTGGTTAGAAAGCAGTTAGAGGGTTGAGGTTGTTGTTTAAGGGGTATTTTGAGAAGGAGGCCTTGATCTTTAAAAGTGATACAACTAGACAACTTATCAGGTATCATTAGTAAAAATAATACTAATTTTCTTTATATCTAAATGTCATAGGCATAGAAACCAGGAACTTTATGAGCTCAGGCTTTTTTAAAAAAATAAAATCTGAATGCTGTATTCTTGTTTGGACTAGACCTCATACTTGTTAGGAGCAAATGTAAAAGTCTGTAAGATACTTTTGTTAACTTACATTGTTACAGCTTTTATTTTATCTGATCTTAAAAATCTCTAATTTTCTTACTAGTGCTTCAGCATTTCATAGTCATGAATCTGTCTAAGTAAACACACTGATTTATTTTCCTCTCTGAAGTAAAAATGGCAATGGAATTGACAATGCTTACAGAATAAAATCGTTTAAGTATTTTTAACTTTTATCAACAGCTCTTCTTCAAAGATTAACTTCTGGATTGAACAGAAACAAATCCACCTCCCCCTCAGTAATTTAAACAGCAAGGAAATTATTGGGCAGTACTAGAAAGCTTACAAAATCTTTTAATGAGCAAGAGGAACAAGTTCACACTTGAGTGTTAGGAACAACTCCCAGAATCAAACACAGAACTAGGAGAGATATTGCTTTTGCCACCAATTCTATTCCATGCTGTCTATGTAGCAATAAGAAAACTACTGCATCCACTGTAGTGTCTAGAGTGAAAGTACTATCTGTACTTTCACCTAGATCAACAAAATAGATTCTCTAAGCCATAATGTGTCTCACTGATTTTTCATCTGAATCCAAATCTAACATGTTTGCATTTAATAGACAGTTCCTAAACTATATGTCCTATATGTCAGTGCTCTGGTAGAAAGGAAAGCTGAGAAACATATTACCTTGTTTTGGTTTTGTTTTGAATGTACATATGATTGGAGTTACAATGCAAGAAACCATTAACATTTGGAAATTACTGTGTTCAATATATTTTAGACTACTACAAATAAGAGGCATACTCTTAATTTTGTAGCCCCTTAGCTAGAAAAAGTAACCATATATTTCAACACATGTTCCATTGTTAAATGTTTCTATACAACAAGACAAAAATATCATACTCTTTCTAAAATGAATACAAATTGGATCTGGGGCTATGGTGACATCTAAGAGAAGTGCCTAGGGCAGAAAATTTAAGGATGCATACATTCTCAGGTGTAAAAATGAGCCTTCCCACAATATTCTATTACCTATGAAATTTCAGAATTTACCACAAGTAATACAGTCTATATTGTAGAAGAAAGGGACAAAATTAACAAGAGAATAAGTTCAAATGTAAATACAATCATGGAAAAGCAAAAGTAAAAGTGTACAGCTATTATAGTTTTTTGTCTCTGGATTTGGTCCTAAGAAAACACTTGGCTTTTCTCATCTACCCATCCCATGCTTCTCTGAACTCAGCATACACTTTAGTCATGGTGAGCAAAGAAGATAAATACACTTCCAGAATAAGCATCTATTCCAATGAGGACAGGTTGCTATCTCCTCAGTTATGATAGGTGTCAGGTACTCTGTTAGGAAGTTAGACCACACTATACTTTTTGGCAAGTTTTTCCCTCTGAAAAACTAAAAGTCAGATCAACTGTGGTGAAAGAAAGCGTAGGTAATCAAGCCTTCACGTAAACTTTGCATCTGGCATTAAGTTAACAATTTTTGTGAGCCATCAGGAAAGCAGATCTGATATATTTTCCACAATTACGTTCTTTTATTTTTAATTTTTTTTTCTCATTGCACACGTCTACTCAGATCTTTATAAACAGGTTTTAGGGATGTAATAAACAACCAACTATCGCCAGATAGCCTTGAGGGTAAATCCACTCTGCTTGCCACTTTTGACTCATTGCCCAACCTAACAAGCATAACATTTTGCATCTCGTTGCTATGTGCTTCTATCTGACCTTTCCCCATACGTGGGTGCCCATTTCAATGGCAGAATTTCCCATTTTCATGCCCAGTTTACTGAAGACATTCAGTACAGAGCTTTTCTGGGTTATTGCTGCTTTCCTCACCAATGCAGTTTTCTTGACTTGGTGAAGGGAATGTTCTCTAGTACCTCACCAGAGATATAATTAAAGAACAGTGAATGGTCCACACATGCTATTTTTTTCATCCTACACATATATCGGCATTTGGATTATTTTATTATGTAATTCAACATAATTTATAACAGCTCAAGTTATTTTAGAATAAGTTAACAATGAGTATCAGTTTCAGTCTGCCAATATAACAAACCAGGCCTACCATTCCCAGCTGTTCCAGGTAGTATGTTTAATTCAGATTCTCTATATCTAGCCTGTTTTCCATCACACATCTATTTTAATTCAGCACCTCATAGAACCAGAATCTATTTTCTCCTCCATCTGTTTATAGCTACAAAAGAAATGTGACTTTTTTCAGGCAGTCCTAGAGATTTTTTTTTTAACCTCCTTTGATACAAGAATCAAAAATTGTAAGGTTGAAATTTTCATTCTTTAAGATTTCCATAGCATGGGACTTCCCTGGCCATCCACTGGCTAAGACTCTGTGCTTCCACTGCAGGGGGCACAGATTTGATTCCTTGTTGGAGAACTGAGGTCCTTCATGCCTCATGGTGCAGAAAAAAAAAATTTCCATAGCAGTTATAAGTAATCAACCAGCTCATCCATTCCCATAAATTTCATAATCCTAATTATAATCTATAACAGAAAATGTTCATTCTACTAAGTGAATTGCCTTGCCTTCTATAGGCACAGTTGTGTAGTTGATCCTTTATCTGTGAAAACTTAAAACAGTTGAAAATTTAAGAAATGCCTTAGCTTCTGTGTTGTAAGGACTCTGAGAATTTCTTCCCCTAATGTTACTTGAATATAAGTGCTTCCAAAACTAACCAGATTCCTACTTTTCTCAAAGATTTGTTTGAAACTAGTCCTTGGCTAACGTTTATTTATCAACATCAGTCTTAGATACTAAAGTTCAGTCTAGCTATTTTAAAGAGGAATAAATTCTTCTTAAAAGAAAGTAAAACAAATAATAAACAAGCAAACAAAACACGTAGGATTTTTGGAAGGGCTAAGAACAGGTCCTGGATGAGTTTCCAGTAGCAATGTTCAGAACTCCATTGTTATTAACGTTAGTTAATGTTTGAGGGATTTATACCAGAATTTTTCTGTCCTAAACATGCTTAGGGGGCTGCTGCTACCTACTCTAATCAAGAACGCTTTTTCTTCTTTTTTTTTTTTTTTTTTTTTTTTTTTTTTCCTTGCGTTATGCGGGCCTCTCACTGTTGTGGCCTCTCCCATTTGCGGAGCACAGGCTCCGGACGCGCAGGCTCAGTGGCCATGGCTCACGGGCCCAGCCGCTCCGCGGCATGTGGGATCTTCCCGAAATGGGGCACGAACCCGCGTCTCCTGCATCGGCAGGCGGACTCTCAAGCACTGCGCCACCAGGGAAGCCCGAACTCTGCTTTTTCTAATGTCACTCATGCAGTTATCCTATTCCATATTCACATTGCTTCCTTCTGAAATAAAATCTCATACCGATGTGTATAAGTATCAGAGTTTGTTCAAAAAACTTTGAATAGTAACAGGAGGCAAATGCTCACTCTGACTTCCATCCACACAGTAAATGATTAATACTTATACAATTGTATACTTCGACAAAAAAGAGTTACACAATAGTTGCTTGCATTTACTGTGGCAAGTTAAATAAAAATAACCTAAAATTTCTATGCTCAGGAAAGGAAACAGAGGGTTGACCTCCTTGTCACAGCACAGTTAACAGCCTTTACTAAGTGTCGGCTCTAGAGACATGGCACATGACAGCATAGCACTGAGTAATTTGTATAAAACTTGAGATAAATAAAATATTGAGACTGTGTGTGTGTGTGTGTATACCCTGCATATATATTTCATTTCAGTGTCTGGCATCCTACTATGGTCAAAGTTTCAGATTTCTAAATTGAGAGAATAAAAGAGTTTGGAGCTCTTTTCAACATTTCCTTTAATGTAAGTTTAATGTTAAATGAAAATTGTCTCCATGTAATATCATAAATTGTATTAGTTTGCTGGGACTGCCATAACAAAATACCACAAACTGGATGGCTTAAACAACAAAAATGTATCCCCTCACAGTTCTGGAGGCTAGAAGTCAAATACCAAGGTGTTGGCAGGTTTAGTTTCTCTTGAGTCCTCTCTCCTTGCCTCACAGATGCTTGTTGCTTGCCTCCTTGCTGTGTTCTCTGTACTGTGCTTGTGCATCACTGGCATCTTTTTTCTTTTTTTTTTTAATTTTTATTTTCTTTTATTTTTTTTAACATCTTTATTGAAGTACAATTGCTTTACAATGTAATGTTAGTTTCTGCTGTATAACAAAGTGAATCAGCTATATGTATACATATATCCCCATATCCTTTCCCTCTTGCATCTCCCTCCCATGCTTCCTATGATGTCTCTTTTCTTATAAAGACACCAGTCATACTGAATTAGGTCTTCTCCTTTATTACCTAATTTAACCTAATTACCTCTTTGAAAGCCCTATCTCTAAATACAGACATATTCTGAGGCACTGGGGGTTAGGACTTCAATATATAAATTTTGAAGAGACACAATTCAGTCCATAACACTGATGATCTGGCACTGCATGCCTGGGAAACCTGGAAGTAAGCGGATTGGCTTTAAACATTTTCTTTATAGACAGGAAATGGGTGATCCTTCTGGCAGCTTTTCTGGAAAATCTCTTAAAAGTGTCCTGAACCAACCAGTAGGTGTTTTTTTTTAGGTCATTCTCTTTTCTTCCTTTATCAGATATGAATATAGATATAATGCCTGGAGTTGTGGGGGTCATCTTGCATTCAAGATCAAGACAATTCTTTCAGGTTGAAACCACAAGCTAAGAATGGGCAATATATTGCTTAGGGCATTGCACATCAGTTCCAGGTTACCTACACTTGGATTTATTTAAGACAAGGAAAAAAAAATAAATCCATATTTTTTAAACCAATTATTTTTCCTTTGTTTCATTTATAAAATTTCAGGTTAACATACAAATGTTAGTTGTTTAAGCAACTTAAATATATTATCATTGTTAATTGCAAAATAGTATATCATATGGTTCTCAATGTGAACAAGATATAGGTTTAAATTGAACAGTAAATGTTGAATTGTATCTCTAGCTCACTTTTACAATTAAGTTTTATCATCAGGTGTTGAAGTATTATTAGAAGATAAATATTAAAATAGTAATGAAACAATTTTTCTTATGAAGTGTTAAAAAAAAAATAGTATGCTCTTGTCTGTGGCTGTGAACTCCAATGAAAATCAGCCAAGCAAAGAACAAATCAGGTTTGAAGTGAAACTACTTTAATTATCTTATTCCTAGGGAAAATTAAAATAATTTGCACTTGTGCAGTTTGATCACTAAATAAGCTCTGCAATTGCCACTTGAAAATTTGTATATTAAAATAAAATAATGGTTAAAACGAGTTCATATTAATGAAAGACCAATATGTAATTCAATTGAAGATTATCAGTTCTCTCTTTTAGGAAATTAGAGACTGAGGCAGATTTTAATAAGTAGTTAACTTTAGTTATTATCCAAGACATAAAGAATGTTGAACTACTGAAATGAACATCGATACTAAACACAGAAAAAAAGCTTTGTTTTGCTATGGACATTACAAAATTTGAGAAATTTTCAATGTTGACAAATATACACTTTAAATATGGTCTTGATTTTTTATAATTGGTTGGAAATATTCCTTTCATTTTTCAAACATGTATTGAACACTAATTATATGTCAGATGCTTTTTTAGGCACTGGTGATATAACAATAAACAAACCATAATAAAATCTCTATTCTTGTTGGCTTGTATTTAAAACAGACAGAAAATGAGACAGATAATTAGCAAAATAAGGTCAGTTACATAATATATCATAATATGATAAAGAATGCAGAGGTAAATAAAACAAGGAAGAGGAATGAGGATTGCCACATTAAATAAATTGGCCAGAGAAGTCTTTAGAAAAAAGATGACATTTGCCCAAAGAAGTGCAGTTGACAAGGTACACCCTCCCACCTTAAGCAACAAATAAGACTACAAACGTGTTTCCCCTATTACACAACACACAAGGTAAAGTGATCCCTGAGAGAAGGGAACAAATGAACAATGTGAGCACTAACTTTGCTCTAGGCTACAGGCTGCAGTGACTGAAATTACTTACCCTGGTATCATTAGTGTTTGGATATTTTCAAATTTTCAGATTTTGGCTCAGATTTCACCTTCTCAGTGACATCTTCCTTGAACTTTACCTCCTGATCATCTTATGGCATTACATGTTATTCATAGCACTTGTAATAATTTGAAATTATCTTGTTCATTTTCTGATTAAATGATTATTGCATGTATCTATCCAAAAGATTGTAATATTTATGAAATTATGAGCATTTATGAGGCAACATGTCTGGTAATTTATCAGTTTCCTCAATGCCCAGAAAATTCCCTCGCATAAAATAAATACTTAATAACTATATGTTGAATGACAATGCAAGTAATACATGTAAATGGTACGATCTCACTAATAAAAAGAGATGTTAAAAAAGAGAAACCCTATAGTAGCTGTTCTAGTTAATATTTATGAGCTCATTTAATCCTTACATCAAGCCAGTGAGTTAGGGAATATTATCATTCTCATTTTACATATAAAGAAACTGAAAAATAACTAGTTTGAATATGTTAGCCAATGTTACATGTAAGTGTCAAAACCAATCTGGCTTGAACGCTAATTTAAATCTCAAGTTCTTAACCGTTGTGTAGTACTATTTACTTACTATGTGTTATAAATTTACTACATTGAAAAATTATCAAGAGAAATTTGAGAGTACAATGAGGCATAATGACATATTAAACAAAATTAAAGAAAAAACAGGAATAAAAAAGTTATGACAAGACATCATCAAATTGAGGGCCAATAGTTGAAAATGATGAAACATGAATGCTTTCATAATGATAAAAATATAACCAAAAATATTAAACAACTATATATCAAATATTATACAATAAAGATGTATAATTTATAAAATCAAACATGTTATGGTTACAGGAGGAGCAAGCTGAAATACAAGATCTTTTCATTTCAAATTAAAGAATATTAAAAAATAAATACTAATATGTAGCCACAACTGCCAAACACTGTGCTGGGTTCTAAGTATTCAAATAAGAATAAAGTACAATTTGTGACTTTTAAAGACTTATAGAGAGATTAACTTCTCTACTTTCTATTATTGCAAGGCTCTTAGATATTGAAAATATATGATGTCATATTTGAGAGAATATCAGATATCTATCCATGCCTGATTAGGTAATATTGCTAAGAGTTTGAAATGACTAATTTGTAATGATGATGTTTGTATCTGCAAACCCCTCCTACTCTTGAGGGGAAAGGGTCAGTATTTTATAGCCGGCTGGTGGTATGTTTGTACACTCTATGTAAGGAGGTGTATACTTGCATATGAAGATAAATGACATCACATTGTGAAGATGAAATTTTAAAGGGGGAGTTATTGAGGTAGCTTGAAATCATTGCCAATGGCAACATTATTTAAGCTAGGCTTCTCGGTGTTAAATCACAAGTCAATTTTCACTTATTTGGCTTTGGCAGGTTCTGTAGCTTGTTGCTTCAAAAATGTGATAAGATCTTGAGGAACTTCTTCCCAAAATTTTTAGTTACAGAGTTAACTTTTCAGAGGATTTAAACATACCAACAATCAGAGGAAATATTTTGAATGCCTCAGGAGTTCTTCTGAAGACTGAATTGTTAATGGAAGATTTATGTACACACTTACACAAAGGTGGGAACCATAGTAAGACCATAATGATCCTGATACTGAAAAATTATGTCAACAGCAACCCATTACTTCCCCGCTAGGAAAGGAAGCTCTCTCTGGTCTCTTTAAGAAAGATATTCTGTTATAGCTGCATTGGGAAATGTTAGCACATGAAGCATCCCTACAATATTAGAAACATAGCAGTAGTTTTTTGGGGTTTTTTTGTTTGTTTTTTTGCTGTACGCGGGCCTCTCTGTTGTGGCCTCTCCCGTTGCGGAGCAACAGGCTCCGGACGCGCAGGCTCAGTGGCCATGGCTCACGGGCCCAGCCGCTCCGTGGCATGTGGGATCTTCCCGGACCGGGACACAAACCCGTGTCCCCTGCATCGGCAGGCGGACTCTCAACCACTGTGCCACCAGGGAAGCCCAGCAGTAGTTTTAATATTATGTTTCCACTCTCCTTCCTAAAAGTCTTCTAAATAAATAAATAAATAAATAAAGGACTGTTTTGCATTATCAGTCTGGCAATAAAGAACAACAGGGAAATTCTTGGGGCATTATTCCAGCAATTATTTGGAACTGACTTGGAAAGCCTGTTGCTTTATAATTAGATTGACTTGCCCTGTGTGACTTTTGGTACTAATGTGGGTGAAAATGAAGCTCTTCAGCTGGTAATGATTGTTCAGACCAGGTTGTATTAAAAGAGCAGAATAAGGGACATGTTTTAGGATACAGAGATATTTTGTGAATTGTTAAACAGAATAAAGAAGGAGATTCATCTCGGAACTCTTTTTTGAGTTATGGTGTATTCTGATGCCTTTCTATAATCTTCAATTTTTATTTTCAAATCAAAGGTAAAATATAGGACTCATTTCTAAAACAAAATACTACCTTGTCCCAAGGTACCACATAAAAAATTTTCACATGCTATCCAAAAGAATTATCTCCAAAGTTCCGCATAAAAATGTTTTTATTATTATCACAACTTTCAATGAGGAGAGAGAGATGCATATAGGATAGGCAAATTGCTTCATTATTACAGTAACAGTGCCAAAGTCAATATTTCATTCTAAGTTTTACTGACATCAGGTCCATACAGTTTTAATTTTATTTTTAATATCATTATACTTCCCACCATGCATGCAAATGTAAAAATTGAGTTCCCTGCAAAACTCTAGAAAATAAAAATTTTACAGTATTAAAATAATTTCTAAGTATACAAGCACATATACTTGGTTTAGTTATTATCACCTATTGTAACTTAGACAATATTTAAAAAACTCAGAGTCAAAAATTAGTCTAGGCAAGGCATTACAGTAATTATAATTTAAAGACTATGATTTTAACCACAGTAGGCATGTCACCTTGTTTATCCCTAGTGATTTCCTTGTAGTTAATAATCTCATGAAGGAAAGTTTCTAGAGGTGCTGTCACAGATTGTCTAATGTTAAACCAAGCTTGCCTTTGAAACCTTGGCTTCAAGCTTTCAGTCAATGCTTTTATTTGGACTTGACTCCTGAATCATCAAGGAAGCTCTTGAAAGTGGAATTTTCTCAGGAGCCTAAGTTAATTCTCAAAATGTTGTTATAAATATATGGAATAAAATAATTTGTAAATTGATAACTTATTTAAACCAGAAATATTTCAGCTTGAGCCACTTATCAATATTTTAAAGAACACACTAAGAAGATTATGAGGACAATTATTAAAATTAAACATGATTTTTAAAGTATTTATTTATTTATTTATTTTAATTTATTTTTGGTCTGCGTTGCGTCTTCATTGCTGCGTGTGGGCTTTCTCCACTTGCAGCGAGCGGGGGCTACTCTTCGTTGTGGCACGAAAGCTTCTCATTGTGGTGGCTTCTCTTGTTGCTGAGCGCAGGCTCTAGGCTCGTGGACTTCAGTAGTTGTGGCAAGTGGGCTTAGTACTGGTGGCTTGCGGGCTCTAGAGTGCAGGTTCAGTAGTTGTGGTGTGCAGGCTTATTTGTTCCATGGCATGTGGGATCTTCCTGGACTAGGGCTCAATACCACGTCCCCTGCATTGGCAGGCAAATTCTTAACCACTGCACCATCAGGGAAGTTCCAAACATGATTTTTTTTTTTTTTCCTTGCGTTATGCGGGCCTCTCACTGCTGTGGCCTCTCCCATCTGCGGAGCACAGGCTCCGGACGCGCAGGCCCAGCGGCCACGGCTCACGGGCCCAGCCGCTCCGCGGCACGCGGGATCCTCCCGAAACGGGGCACGAACCCGCGCCTCCCGCATCGGCAGGCGGACTCTCAAGCACTGCGCCACCAGGGAAGCCCCAAACATGATTTTTTAAACTAAATTCATTTAAATAAATATAATTGATAATTTAATAAATAAACATTTTATTATTTTGCTAAGTAAAACATAAATATTATTTAATAATGTTCAATTAATTTTTAAAATAGCAATATAGGGGACTTTTGGTTTTATCTTTGACCTTTAAAGAGCTTAGAGTGTTAAAATAAAAAAGGAGGCTGTTTGATTGAGTGGCTCAAATGCCCTGGTAACCTACATAAGCAAACTAAAACCTGAGCTGGAGTCAATGCATTTGAATCTGAGAAAATGAAACTTAAGAACAACCAATCAAATAATTTCCTTGCTTTGCTCCCACATCTTCTCTATAAAAACCTCTCCCCTAGCTTCTGCTGGTGGAGTACTTCTATCCACTTTAGGTTTGGAGCTGCCAGATCAAATCCATGTATGCTCAAATAAACTCTTGAAAATTTGAAGGTTCCTCAATTTATCTTTTAACAGAAGTCAATATCTCATTCTTACAACACATACAGACAAAAATAAACAAACTGAAATCAATGACTTCTTGGACTCATCAGAGAACAGATGATGAACCTGCTGAAGGACATCTTGGTTGCTTCCAACATTGGGCAATTATGAATAAAGTTGCTATAAACATCTGTGTGCAGGGTTTTGCATGGACATACATTTTCAACTCCTTGGGGTAAATACCAAGGAGCTCTGTTGCTAGATTTTGTAGTAAGAGTATCTTTAAGTTTGTAAGAAACCACCAAACTGTCTTCAGAGTGGATGTACCATTTTGCCTTCCCAACAGCAATGAATATGACTTCCTGTTGTTTCATGTCCTTGTCAGCATTTGGAGTTGGCAGTGTTCCAGATTTTGGCCATTTTAATAGGTGTATAGTAGTATCCTATTGTTTTAATTTACATTTTCCTGATGACACATGTTGTTGAGCATCTTTTAAAGTGCTTAATGGCATCTGTGTATCTTATTTATTGAGTTGACATCTGTATATCTTATTTGTTGAGGTGAATGTTAAGGTCTTTGGCCTTTTAAAATCATGCTATTGTTTTCTTATAGGTGAGTTTTAAGAGTTCTTTGTATATGATGGATAACAATCCTTTGTCAGATGTGTCCTTTGAAAATATTTCCTCCCAGTCTGTGGCTTCTCTTCTCATTTTCTTGGCGTTGTCTTTAGTAGAGTGAAAGTTTTTAATATTAATAAAGTCCAACTTATCAATCAGTTCTTCCATGAATCAAGGTGTCTTTGTTGTTGTATCAAAAAAGATATCACAATACCCAAGGTCATCTAGGATTTCTCTCATGTTATATTCTAAAATTTTTACACTTTTGCATTTTACATTTAGGTTTATGATCTATTTTGAATTAATTTTTTGTGAAGAATTATGGTATATATCTATGTTCAATACTTTGCATGTGGATGTCAAGTTGTTACCACTCCTTTTGTTAGAAGGATTATTTATATCCACTGTTTTGTCTTTGTTTCTTTGTCAAGATCAGTTGACTATATTTATGGGGTCTATTTCTGGGCTGTCTATTCTGTTCAATCAATTTTTTTGTCTATTCTTTTGTCATTACCACACTTTTTTTTGATAACTGTAAGTTTATAATCAGCCTTGAATTGGAGTGACATCAGTCATCCAACTATGTTCTTCTTCAAGATTGTGTTGGCTATTCTGGGTCTTTTGTCTCTCCATATAAACTTTAGAATCAGTCTGTCAATATTCATAAGGAATTTGCTGGGATATTGATTGGGATTGCATTGAATCTATAGATCAATTTTAGAAGAACTGATATCTTGACAATATTGAGTTTTCTTATCCATTAACATGGAATATCTCTCCATTTATTTAGTTCTTTTATTTCTTTCATCAGAGATTTGTAGTTTTCCTCATATCAGCTTATATATATCTTGTTATATTTGTACCTGAGTATTTCATTTTGGGGGAGCTAATGGAAATGATATTTAATTTTTAATTCCAAATTCCAATTACTTATTTCTGGTATAGAGGAAAGTAATTAACTTTGTATATTAATCTTGTATACTGCAACATTGCTATAATCACTCATTAGTTCCAGGAGTTTTTTTGTGGACACTTCAGATTTTCTACATAGATGATCCTGTCATCTGCAAAGACAAGTTTTTTACTTTCTTCCTAATCTGTATACCTTTTATTTCCTTTACTTGCCTTATTGCATTGACAAAGCCTTCCACTATGACATTGAAATGGAGTTGTAATAGGGGACATCCTTGCATTGTACTTGATATTAGTAGGAAAGCTTCTTTTCTTATAATGTCTTTGTCTGACTTTTTTACTAAGATAATGTTGGCTTCATTGAATGAGTTAGGAAGTATCTCCTCTGCTTTTATCCTCTGAAAGAGATTGTAGAGGATTGTCATAAATCCTTTATTAAATGTTTGGTAGAAGTCACTGGCAAAATCATCTGCTCCTGGTGATTTTTGTTTTAGAAGGTTATTAACTATAGATTTAATTTCTTTAAAAGATATAGGCCTATTCAGATTATCTGTTTCTTCTTGTGTGAGTTTTTGTAGATTGTGTCTTTTATGGCTAATTTTATCTAGGTTATCAAATTTGTGGGCATAGAGTTGTTTATAGTTTTCCTTTATTATTCTTTTAATTGCCAAGGGATCTGTAATGATAACTCATCTTCATTTCTGATATTAGTGATTTGAGTCCTCTCTTGTTTTTGTCTTAACTAGCCTGGCTAGAGGCTTATTGATTTATTGATCCTTTCAAAAATAGGCTTTTGGTTTTGTTGGATTTCTCTGTTGATGTTCTGTTTTCTGTTATAACTGAATTCTCTTTTTTCTGCTTACCTTCAAATATTTTTTTTTTTCTCTTCTAGCTATTCTCTTCTTTCCTAAAGTGGAAACTCAGATTATTGATTTAAATATTTCTTCTTTTCTAATATGTATATTCAATGCTATAAATTTTCCATTAAGGCCTGCTTTTTTGCATTTTATTTAATTCAAAATATTTTTAAATTTCTGTTGAGATTTCTTCTTTGATTTATGTGTTATTTAAAAGTATGTTGTTTAATTTCCACTTATTTTGGAATTTTTCAGTTATCTTTGTTATGGGTTTCAAGCTTAATACAGTTGTGGTCTGAGAACAGACATTATATGATTTATACTCTTTTAAATGTATTAAGATGTGTTTTATGACCCAGAATGTGGTCTATCTTGGTAAATGTTCCATAGGAGCTTGAGAAAAATGTGTATTCTGCTGTCGTTGGATGAAGTTGTTTACAGATGTCAGTTATATCCAGTTGATTAATGGTGTTGGTTGCTTAGTTTGACTATATTCTTTCTGATTTTCTGCCTGCTGGGTCTGTCCATTTCTGAGAGAAGGCAGTTGAAGCTTCCAGAAGTGATGGTGGATTTATCTATTTCTCCTTTCAGTTCTCTCAGTATTTGCCTGATATCGTTTGATGTTCTGCTGTTAGTTGTACACACTTTAAGAATTGTCTTGTCTTCTTGGAGAATTGACCCCTTTAACATTATGCATATTTAGCCCTTGAGCAACATATAGCTGGGGCACCAACCCCCTTGCAGTAAAAAAGCCGTGTGTAACTTTAGAGTTGGCCCTCCATATCTGCAGTTCTGCATTTATGGATTCAACCAACCATGGATCGTATAGTGCTATATTACATATTTATTGAAAATAAATCTCTGTATGTGAACTCACACAGTTCAAACGCATTTTGATAAAGAGGCAAGTGTAATGCCAAAATTATCCCTGATAATTTTTCTTACTTTGAAGTGTGCATTGTCTAAATTAATATAGATACTTTGGTTTTTTAAAGTTAGTGTTAGCATGTTATAATTATCTCCATCAGTTTTATATTTTCTCCCATCTATTGAGATATAATTGACATATTATATGTGTAAGTTTAAGGTGTAAAATGTGATGATTTTATAAATGTATAAATTACAAAATGATTAACACAATAATGTTGGTTAAATGTCCATCACCTCATGTAATTCCTTTTTTTTGGAGTGAGAATATTTAATATCTAGTTTCTTTGCAAATTTCAATCCCCAGAACTTATTACTTTTTTAATTGAAAGTTAACCCTTTGGCCTACATCTTCCCATTTCCCCAATATCCTAGCCCCTGGCAACCACCATTCTACTCTCTGTTTCTATAAATTAGGCTTTTTAGGATTCCACATATGAATGAGATTGGACACTATTTGTCTTTGTCTGGCTTAGCATAATGCTCTCATGGTCCGTTCATCTTGTCACAAATGGAAGGATATCATTCTTTTTATGGCTGAATAATATTTCATGTATAATATATATTTTTCTTTTCCCATTCATCTTTCCTTTTAATTAATTAATTTATTTATTTGTCTGTGCCGAGTCTTAGTTGCGGCATGCAAGATCTTTTGTTGTGGCATGGCAACTCTTAGTTGCGATGTGTGGGATCTAGTTCCCCAACCAGGGATTTAACCCAGGCCCCCTACTTTGGGAGGGTGGGGTCTTAGCCACTGGACCACAAGGAAAGTCCGTCCATTCATCTTTCAGTGGACACTTGGGTTATTTGCATATCTTGGCTATTTTGAATAATGCTGGAATTAACATGAGAATATTGATATGACTTTGAAATTGTGAATCAGTTCCTTGGGAGAAATAGCCTGAAGTGGGAATGCTGAATCTTCAGGAAACTCCATGCTTTCTATAGTTTTCCATAGTTGCTATACCAATGCACATTCTCATTAACACTCCACAAGGGCTCTCTTTCCTCCACATTCTCACCAACACTCGTTAGCTTTTTTTTCGTTTTGATAATAGTCTTTGTAACAGGTATGAGGTAATATCTCATTGTAATGTCCATTTCCATTTCCCAGATTAATAATGTTGAGCATCTTTTTGTATTTGTGTCGGTCATTATATGTCTTCTTTGCAGAAATATCTATTAAAGTCCCCTGACCACTTTTTAATCATCAAATTATTTGCTTTTTGCTATATAGGGAACTCATAAAACAGTAGTTAAAAAATCATATATTCCATCCATTTACTTTTAATCTATATATGTCTATATATTTATAGTGAGTTTCCTTTAGACAACATATAGTTGGGTCATGTTTTTTTGATCCACTCTGACAATCTCTGTCTTTTAATTGGTGCATTTAGATTATTGTCATTCAAAGTGATTATTGATATATTTAGTTTTAATATCTATCATATCTGCTACTGTTTTCAATTTGTTGCCTTTGTTCTTTGTTCATATTTCTGTCTTCCATTATTTTTCTGCCTTCTGTAGATTTTTTTTTAACATCTTTATTGGAAGATACATGCTTTACATTGCTGTGTTAGTTTCTGCTGTATAATAAAGTGAATCAGCTATACGTATATATACATCCCCATATCCCCTCCCTCTTGCATCTCCCTCCCACCCTCTTTATACCACCCCTCCAGGTGGTCACAAAGCACCAAGCTGATCTCCCTATGCTATGCAGCTGCTTCCCACTAGCTAGCTATTTTACATTTGGTAGTGTATATATGTCAGTGCCACTCTCTCACTTTGTCCCAGCTTATGTCTGCATCTTTATTCTGGTCCTGTCCCTAGGTTCTTCAGAACCATGTATATTTTTTTAGATTCCATATATATGTGTTAGGATACAGTATTTGTTTTTCTCTTTCTGACTTAACTTCACTCTGTATGACTGATTCTAGGTCTATCGACCTCACTACAAAAAACTCAATTTCATTTCTTTATAAGGCTGAGTAATATTCCATTGTATATATATGTCATATCTTCTTTATCCATTCATCTGTCAGTGGATACTTAGGTTGCTTCCTGGCTATTGTAAATAGTGCTGAAATGAATATTGTGGTACATGACTCTTTTTCAATTATGGTTTTTTTCAGGGTATATGCCTAGTAGTGGGACTGATGGGTCATATGGTAGTTCTATATTTAGTTTTTTAAGGAACCTCCATGCTATTCTCCATAGTGGCTGTACAATTTACATTCCCACCAGCAGTGCAAGAGGGTTCCCTATTCTCCACACCCTCTCCAGTATTTATTGTTTGTAGATGTTTTGACGATGGCCATTCTGACTGCTGTGAGGTGATACCTCGTAGTTTTGATTTGCATTTCTCTAATGATTAGTGATGTTGAGCATCTTTTCATGTGTTTGTTGCCCATCTATATATCTTCTTTGGAGAAATGTCCATATAGGTCTTCTACCCAGGTTTAGATTGGGTTGTTTGTTTGTTTTTTTTTTTGATATTGAGCTGTATGAGGTGCTTGTATATTTGGGAGATTAATCCTTTGACAGTTGCTTCATTTGCAAATATTTTCTCCCATTTTGAGGGTTGTCTTTTTGTCTTGTTTGTGGTTTCCTTTGTTGTGTAAAAGATTTTAAGTTTCATTAGGTCCCATTTGTTTATTTTTGTTTTTATTTCCATTTCTCTAGGAGGTCGGTCAAAAAGGATCTTGCTGTGAATTATGTCATAGACTGTTCTGCCTATGTTTTCCTTTAAGAGTTTTACACTGTCTGGACTTACATTTAGGTTCTTAATCCATTTTGAGTTTATTTTTGTGTACGGTGTTAGAGTATTCTAATTTCATTCTTTTACATGTAGCTGTCCAGTTTTCCCAGCACCACTTATTGAAGAGGCTGTCTTTTCTCCATTGTATATTCTTGCCTCTTTTTCAAGATAAAGTGACCATATGTGCACGGGTTTATCCCTGGGCTTTCTATCTTCTTCTATTGATATATATTTCTGTTTTTGTACCAGTACAATGCTGTCTTGATTACTGTAGCTTTGTAGTATAGTCTGAAGTCCAGGAGCCTGATTCCTACACCTCCATTTTTCTTTCTCAAGATTGCTTTGGCTATTTGGGGTTTTTTTTGTGTGTGTTTCCATACAAATTCTGAAGTTTTTTGTTCTATTTCTGTGAAATATGTCATTGGTAATTTGACAGTGATTGCATTGACTCTGTAGATTGCTTTGGGTAGTATAGTCATTTTCACAATGTTGAATCTTCCAATCAAAGAACACGGTATACCTCTCTGTCTGTTTGTAGCATCTGTAATTTCTTTCATCAGTGTCTTATAGTTTTCTGCATGTAGGTCTTTTGTCTCCTTAAGTAGGTTTATTCCTAGATATTTTATCCTTTTTGTTGAAATGGTAAATGGGGGTGTTTCCTTAATTTCTCTTTCAGATTTTTCATCATTATTGTATAGGAATGCAAGAACTTTCTGTACATTAATTGTGTATCCTGCTACTTTAACAAATTCATTGATTAGCTCTTGTAGTTTTCTGGTAGGATCTTTAAGATTCTCTATGTGTAGCATCATGTCATCTGCAAACAGTGACATTTTTACTTCTTTTCCAATTTGGATTCCTTTTATTTCTTTTTCTTCTCTGACTCCTGCAGCTAAAACATCCAAAACTATGTTGAATAATAGTACTATGTTGAATAATAGTGGTGAGAGTGGGGAACCTTGTCTTTTTCCTGATCTTAGAGGAAATGCTTTCAGTTTTTCACCATTGAGAATGATGTTGGCTGTGCCTTTGTCATATATGGCCTTTATTATGTTGAGGTAAGTTGCCTCTATGCCTACTTTCTGGAGAGTTTTTTATCATAAATGCGTATTTTATTTTGTCAAAACCTTTTTCTGCATCTATTGAGATTATCATATGGTTTTTATCCTTCAGTCTGTTACTATGGTGTATCACATTGATTGATTTATGTATATTGAAGAATCCTTGCATTCCTGGGATAAATCTCACTTGATTATGCTGTATGATCATTTTAATGTGCTGTTGAATTCTGTTTGCTAGTATTTTGTTGAGGATTTTTGCCACTATGTTCATCAATGATATTGACCTGTAGTTTTCTTTTTTTGTGACATCTTTGCCTGGTTTTGATATCAGGGTGATGTTAGCTTGGTAGAATGAGTGTAGGAGTGTTCTTCCTCTGCTGTATTTTGGAAGAGTTTGAGAAGGACAGGTGTTATCTCTTCTCTAAATGTTTGATAGAATTTGCCTGTGAAGCCATCTGTCTGGTCCTGGGCTTTTGTTGGAAGATTTTTTTTTTTTTTTTTTTTTGTGGTACGTGAGGCTCTCACTGTTGTGGCCTATCCCTTTGCAGAGCACAGGCTCAGCAGCCATGGCTCATGGGCCTAGCCAGTCCATGGCATGTGGGATCTTCCCAGACCGGGGCACGAACCCATGTCCCCTGAATCGGCAGGTGGACTCTCAACCACTGCACCACCAGGGAAGCCCTGTTGGAAGATTTTTAATCTCAGTTTCAATTTCAGTGCTTGTGATATTTTCTATTTCTTCCTGGTTCAGTCTCAGAACGTTGTGCTTTTCTAAGCATTTGTCCATTTCTTCCAGGTTGTCCAAGTTTATTGGCACATAGTTGCTTGTAGTAATCTCTCATGATCCTTTTTATTTCTGCAGTGTCAGTTATTATTTCCCTTTTTAATTTCTAATTCTGTTGATTAAAATATTCTAACTTTTTTTCTTGATGAGTCTGGCTCTTGGTTTATCTATTTTGTTTATCTTCTCAAAGAACCAGCTTTTAGTTTTATTGATCTTTGCTATTGTTTCCTTCATTTCTTTTTCATTTATTTCTGATCTGATTTTTATGATTTCTTTCCTTCTGCTAACTCTGGGGTTTTTTTGTTCTTCTTTCTCTAATTGCTTGAGGTGCAAGGTTAGGTTGTTTATTCGAGATGTTTCCTGCTTCTTAAGGTGGGCTTGTATTGCTATAAACTTCCCTCTTAGAACTGCTTTTGCTGCATCCCATAGGTTTTGGGTCGTTGTATCTCCATTGTCATTTGTTTCTAGGTATTTTTTAATTTCCTCTTTGATTTCTTCAGTGATCACTTCGTTATTAAGTAGTGTATTGTTTAGCCTCCATGTGTTTGTATTTTTTACAGATCTTTTCCTATAATTGATATCTAGTCTCATGGCGTTGTGGTCGGAAAAGATACTTGATACAATTTCAATTTTCTTAAATTTACCAAGGCTTGATTTGTGACCCAAGATATGATCTATCCTGGAGAATGTTCCATGAGCACTTGAGAAAAATGTGTATTCTGTTGTTTTTGGATGGAGTGTCCTATAAATATCAATTAAGTCCATCTTGTTTAATGTATCATTTAAAGCTTGTGTTTCCTTATTTATTTTCATTTTGGATGATCTGTCCATTGGTGAAAGTGGGGTGTTGAAGTCCCCTACTATGAATGTGTTACTGTTGATTTCCCCTTTTACTGCTGTTAGCATTTGCTTTATTTATTGAGGTGCTCCTATTTTGGGTGCATATATATTTATAATTGTTATATATTCTTCTTGGATTGATCCCTTGATCATTATGTAGTGTCCTGCTTGGTCTCTTACTTGTAATAGTCTTTATTTTAAAATCTATTTCCTCTGATATGAGAATTGCTAGTCCAGCTTTCTTTTGGTTTCCATTTGCATGGAATATCTTTTAATGTCCCCTCACCTTCAGTCTGTATGTGTCCCTAGGTCTGAATTGGGTCTCTTGTAGACAGCATATATATGGGTCTTGTTTTTGTATCCATTCAACCAGTGTATGTCTTCTGGTTAGAGTATTTAGTCCATTTACATTTAAGGTGATTTTCTATATGTATGTTCCTATTACCATTTTCTTAATTGTTTTGGGTTTGTTTTTTTAGGTCTTTTCCTTCCCTTGTGTTTCCTGTCTAGAGAAGTTCCTTTAGCATTTGTTGTAAAGCTGGTTTTGTGGTGCTGAATTCTCTTCACTTTTGCTTGTTTGTAACGTTTTTAATTTCTCTGCCAAATCTGAATGAGATCCTTGCTGGGTAGAGTAATCTTGGTTGTAGGTTCTTCCCCTTTCATCACTTTAAATATTTCCTGCCACTGCCTTCTGGCTTCCAGAGTTTCTGCTTAAAGATCCACTGTTAACCTTAATGGGGATTCCATTGTATGTTATTTGTTGCTTTTCCCTTGCTCCTTTTAGTATTTTTTCTTTACATTTAATTTTTGATAGTTTGATTATTATGTGTCTTGGTGTTTTTCTCCTTGGATTTATCCTGTATGGGACCCTCTGCATTTCCTGGACTTGATTATTTCCTTTCCCATGTTAGGGAAGCTTTCAACTATAATCTCTTCAAATATTTCCTCAGTCCCTTTCTTTTTCTCTTCTCCTTCTTGGACCCCTATAATTCAAATGTTCGTGTGTTTAATATTGTCCCAGAAGTCTCTGAGACTGTCCTCAATTCTTTTCATTCTTTTTTTCTTTACTCTGTTCTGCCTAGTTATTTCCACTATTTTATCTTCCAGGTCACTTATCCTTTCTTCTGCCTCAGTTGTTTTGCTATTGATTCCTTCTATAGAATTTAATTCATTTATTGTGTTGTTCATTATTGTTTGTTTGCTCTTTAGTTCTTCTATGTCCTTGTTAAACGTTTCTTGTATTTTCTCCATTCTGTTTCCAAGACTTTGGATCATCTTTACTATCATTACTCTGAATTCTTTTTCAGGTAGACTGTCTATTTCCTCTTCATTTGTTTGTCTGGTGCGTTTTAACCTTGCTCCTTCATCTGTTGCATATTTCTCTGTCTTCTAATTTTGTTTAACTTACTGTGTTTGGGGTCTTCTTTTTGCAGGCTGCAGGTTCGTAATTCCCATAGTTTTTGGTGTCTGCCCCCAGTGAGTTAGGTTGGTTCAGTGTCTTTTGTAGGCTTCCAGGTGGGGGTACTGGTGCCTGTGGGTGGGTCTGGACCTTGTGTTTCTGGTGGGCAGGGTCGCATCCGGTTGATTTTAGACAACCTCTCTACTAATGTGTGGGGTTGTGTTCCTGTCATGCTAGTTGTTTGGCATGGGGCGTCCAGTACTTGAGCTTGCTGGCTCTTGGGTGGAGGTGGGTATTAATGTTGAGATGGAGATCTCTGGGAGAGCTATTGCTGATTGATATTATGTGGGGTCAGGATGTCTCTGGTGGTCCAATGTCCTGTACTTGGCTCTTGCACCTCCACGGTTCAGGCCTGACACCCGGACGGAGCACCAAGACCCTGTCAGGCACACGGCTCAGTAGAAATGGATGAAAAAAAGAAAGACAGAAAAAGTAAAATGAAATAAAATTAATATGTTATTAAAATAAAAATTTTAAAAATATTATTAAAATAAAAAGTAATAATAATAAAGAAGAGAGCAACGAAACCAATAACAAACCCAACAATTATAACAAGCATTAAAAACTAAAATAAAATAAACATGTAAATCAGAAATTAGTCACTCAGATACAGCAAACTCCAAGTCTATAGGTGCTCCCAAAGTCCGCTGTCTCAATTTTGGAACGATTTGTTTTCTATTCGGTATTCCACAGATGCTAGGTACCTCATGTTGATTGTGGAGATTTAATCCACTGCTCCTGAGGCTGCACAGAAAAATTTCCCTTTCTCTTCTTTGTTCACACAGCTCCTGGTGTTCAGCTTTGGATTTGGCCCCACCCCTGCATGTAAGTTGCCCTCTGCTATCTGTTCTTTGCCCAGACAGGAGAGGGTTAAAGGAGCAGCTGATTCAATGGCTCTGGCACATTCATGCCAGGGAGAGGGCAGGGTACAGAATGCGGGACGAGCCTGAGGCGGCAGAGGCCAGCATGACATTGCAACAACCTGAGGCATGCCATGTGTTCTTTCGGTGAAGCTGTCCCTGGATCACAGGACCCAGGCAGTGGTGGGCTGCACAGGCCTATGGGAGGAGAGGTGTGGACAGTGACCTGTACTTGCACACAGGCTTCTTGGTGACTGCAGAAACAACATTAGCGTTTCATGCCTGTCTCTGGTGTGTGGACCAATAGCCATGACTCACACCCGTCTCTGAAGCTTGTATAGGCAGTGCTCTGAACACCCTCTCTGTGTGCACCTGGAAACAATGGTCTCTTGCCTCTTAAGCAGTTCCAGATTTTTCCTGGACTCTCTCCCAGCTAGCTGTGGTGCACTAGCCCCGTTCAGTCTGTGTTCATGCAGCCAACCCCAGTCCTCTACCTGACCTCTGACCTAGGAAGCCCAAGCCTAAGCTCCCAGCCCCAACCCACCCCAGCGCATGAGCAGACAACCCTCTCAGGCTGGTGAGTGCTGGTCGGCACTGATCCTCTGAGCAGAAATCTCTCTGCTTTGCCCTCTGCACCCATATTGCTGTGTTCTCCTCCATGACTCTGAAGCTTCCCCCCCCACATCTCCATCAGTGAAGGGGCTTCCTAGTGTGTGGAAATTTTCCCTCCTTCACGGCTCCCTCCCACTGGTGCAGGTCCCGTCTCTATTCTTTTGTCTCTGTTTTTTCTTTTGCCCTACCCAGGTACGTGGGGAGTTCCTTGCCTTTTGGGAAGTCTGAGGTCTTCTGCCAGCATTCAGTACGTGTACTGTAGGAGTTGTTCCATATGTAGATGTATTTTTGATGTATTTGTGGGAAGGTGATCTCCACATCTTACTCCTCTGCCATCTTGAAGGTCCTTCTCCTATAGTTTTAATTGCGTATTTTATGTGATTTTATTTTCTTCCCTCTCCTAGAAAATATCATCATTCCTTTTTTACTTTGTTTTATTTTTTTTTTTTGGTGGTTGTCCTAGAGTTTGTAATATACATTTACAACTAATCCATGTCTACTTTTAAATAACACTGTACCACTTTAAAGTAGTGTATCTTATAAAGCCCAAATAATCCTATTCCTCCACTCCTTCTCTGTCTCTTGTATCGTTGTTATCATTTATTTCAATTATATATAAGCACAAATAAACATATGTATATATATTCTAATATATATGCACACAATCAAATATATATTTGGTATTTTTATTTTGAAAGAATGTTATCTGTTAGATCAATTAAAAATAAGAAAAATAGAAGCTCTTATCTTACCTTTGCATTATCCTTCTTTGATACTTTTCTTTATGTAGACCTGAAATTTTGACCCGTATTGTTTCTCTTTTCTCTAAATAACTTCTTTTAACATTTCTTCCAAGGCAGGTCTATAAATTTTCTCAGTTGTTATTTATTTTGAGAGAGTTTTTATTTCTCTTTAACTTTTGCAGTATAATTTTGCTGGGTACAGAATTCTAGCTTGGTTCTTTTTCCCTCCTCAATATTTTCAATATTTCACTCAACTTTCTTCCTGCTTTCATGATTTCTGAGGAGAAGTTGGATATACTTCACATTGTTGTTCCTTTATAAGTCAGGTGTTTTTTTCTCTGGCTTCTTTCAGAATTTGTTCTTTATCTTTGATTTTTCATATTTTGAAAATATGTCTAGATGTTTTTGTTTGTTTGTTTGTTTTGGCATTTATCCTGCTTGTAGTTATCTGAGTTTCCTATATTTGTGGTTTGGTGTCTGACCTTAATTTGGAGAAAGTCTCAATCATTATTTTTTCAAATATTTCTTCTTTGCCTTTCTTTCTTCTCTTTCTGATATTCCAATTACATGTGTGTTACACCTTTTGTAGCTTTCCATAGTCCTTGGATATTCTATTCTGACTTTTTAAAATTCTTTTTTCTCTTTGTTTTTCAGTTTTGGAGGGTTTTTTTGATATATCCTCTAGCATGGAGATTCTTTTCTCAGGTGTGTCCAATTTACTAGTAAGCCCATCAAAAACATTCTTTGTTTTTTCAATTGAATTTTTTATCTTTAGCATTTTTTTTGTTTCTTAGAATTTTGTTTCTTGGCTTATATTGCCCATCTGTTCTTGCATGCTGTCTACTTTATCCATTAGATCCTTAGTGTAATAATCATTGTTGTTTAAATTTTTTTTTTTTAATTTATTGGGGTATAGTTGCTGCACAATGTTGTGTTAGTTTCTGCTGTACAGTGAAGTGAATCAGCCATATGTATACACATATCCCCTCCCTTCTGGATTTCCCTCCCATCTAGGTCACACAGAGCATCGAGTAGATTTCCTCATGCTATACAGCAGGCTCTCACTAGATATCTATTCCATACATAGCAAAGTACATAGCAATGTATACACATCAATCCCAATCTTCCAATTCATCCCAACCCCCCCTCCCCCCTTGGTGTCCATATGTTTGTTCTCTACGTCTGTGTCTATTTCTGCTTTGCAAATAGGTTCGTCTGTACCATTTGTCTAGATTCCACATATATGTGTTAATATATATTTGTTTTTCTGACTTACTTCACACTGTATGACAGTCTCTAGGTCCATCCACGTCTCTACAAATGATCCAATTTCATTCCTTTTTATGGCTGAGTAATATTCCATTGTATATATGTACCACATCATCTTTATCCATTCATCTGTCGATAGACATTTAGGTTGTTTCCATGCCCTGGCTATTGTAAATAGTGCTACAGTGAACATTGGGGTGCATGTGTCTTTTTGAATTATGGTTTTCTTATGGTATATGCCCAGTAGTGGGATTGCTGGGTCATATGGTAGTTCTATTTGTAGTTTTTTAAGGAATCTTCATACTGTTTTCCATAGTGGCTATATCAACTTACATTCCCACCAGAAGTGCAAGAGAGCTCTTTTATCTCCACACCCTCTTCAGCATTTACTGTTTGTAGATTTTTTGATGATGACCATTCTGACCAGTGTGAGGAAATTGTTTAAAATTTTTGGTCTGATATTTCCCACATCTCTGCCATGTCTGGTTCTAATACATGCTCTGTCTCTTTAAATTGTATTTTGTTGCCTTTTAGCATGCCTTATAATTCTTTTCTTAATAGCCAACATGATATATTAGGTAAAAACAAAGACGAAAAAACAAAACCACAGCAAAACAAAAACAAAGCTGCTGTAAATAGGCCTTTACTAATGTAGTGGTGAAGTGTGTGGGGAGGGGAAGAGTGCTGTAGTCTTATGATTAGGTCCCAGTCTTTTAATAGTCTGTGACTCTAGAGGGTGCACTTCACAAGAGTTTTTCATTTTTAATCTGTTAGGTAGGACAAGATGTCTAGAGACAGCTGGAGGTGCTTATTTACCTTTCCAGGTCAATTAAGCTCTGTTAATAGCCCCCAGGTGAGGCTCTGGTTAACTAGTTTCCCCTGAGGGCTGTCAGGCCTTGTTAAGAAGAACAGAGTGCTCTGGTGTAATTCCAAACGGTTTCTTTTCCCTTCCTCCTGCAGGATGCTGGTGGGATTTTTAAAAGTCATTTACTGTGGGAAACTCCTGGAGATAAAGCTCATAATATTGTGGAGGCCCTCTTATGACTGTGGGGGCCCCCTGGAGTCTTTAACTCTGAGAATTGTCTGCACTGAGCCTCTAGCAATTCATCAGCTACAGTTCAAGTTTTCTTACCCCAGCAATGATTCCCGTGGAGTTTTCTGCTTTTGAGTCTCTGCTCAGGTAAGCTGACTCCCTGTATTCACTTGTCTCTCTCTGGTCTTGGGAGGTAGCAGTATACCCTGCATCCTCCCATTTCTTATGAATTTAAGGAGAGTTACTGATTTTCAGTTGGTTCAGCTTTTTACTTGTTATGAAGCTTTTCCAACTTTCTTACGCGTGGAACCAGAAGCCCTTTATATTTTGAGTTTACTCTCTGTGTTCTCTTTAATTGAACCTTCCAACTATTTTTAAAATTTCTCCTATTATGTTTTAAATTCTTGTGGTGTATTATGAAATTACTTTTGTTCTGTGTCTCATTTTTGTTCTGGTATTTCATGAATATAAAGTTTTCTCTGATCTTTTTATGTATGAATAACATGTTTTTGAAATATGACTTTTTTATGCTCCCTAACTTGTTTATACCTTGGCTTTTAAAGTTTTTTATTTTTCAATTTTTAATCAAGAGAATTCTTCAAGTGTGTGGTTATCTTTGTCTAAGGTCTTAATTTCTTAGAGTTAAGAGTATGAAAAGGTGATTGGAAACTGTATGTGCATAGAGTATGGTTGCCAAGTTGTGGGCCTCAGTATAAGGTTGATGTAGATTGCTAGTTATTGGAATCTGGCTGTCTTTTCTCTTGTGCTTGTTACTTCCTCTGAGAGCAGAGGGAAATCTTTCAAATTCCTTTCTAGATTGTAAAAGCCTGGCTACTGCTTTGATATGTACTGTTCGGTATATAATTTCTTATAATCTCTTTTTAAGTAGCATCTCCATCTGCAATTTGCCTGGAATCCAGAGACCCTCTGATTAAATAATCCAAGAAAGCTGTGATAAAGTCATGTAATGTCAGGCAGTATAGTTTGGGGAGATGACTTGGAGAACCCTCTGGGCAAATAAGTTTGGAGAGGGGAAGGAGATGAGGCAAACAAATCCTTAGTCACTTTTAATGCTAGTCCTCCTGTTTTGTCAGCCCAACCAAGAAAGCCACCTGAGAGAAGCTCAATTTCTCAAATTCCTGAGCTTTTGGAGGCTCTGCAGAGAGAATTTGTTGGCTTCATGACTTCTCTCTCTGCAGAATATTTTTTCAATTTTCTGTGATATGCTGTTAGATAATATCCTTTCCAGTTCCAAAATTTTGCTGTTTTATACACTGTTTTGTAATCTTTGACCTTGTGGATATATGCATTTTAATACTCATGTTTGTGTGTTATTTTGATGGGGTTCAAATAGGAAGAAGCAGTAAGTGCATGTGTTTAATACACTGAATTAAAGAGAAGCCCTATGCACTATTTTTTAAACAAAAATTGCTTACTTAAACAGAATATACTATCTTCAATGTATTTGGCATCATTTCTCTGATATTTTTCCATTTGAGATTAATTTGCAACTTTAATTGATATCTTCTCCATTTATCCTAGTGTTCTCACCAATTTCACTTGCTTCCACCCTTTAAAAGTTCTGAAAAGTGAAATAGACATATTTAACTTAATGTAAAGAGCAAAGAATGCCATCCCAATTGCTATCAGCATAGTACTGTGGTTAACAACCAGGGGCTTTAGAGTTATAAGGCCTGAATTCATGCCTGAAAACCTACCTATTTACGGTGTAACTATAAGGAAGTTCTTTGACAGCAACACACTAAGCTTTTTTTTTTTCTTTTAATATAAGGAAAATATTTGCCTACATTTCAGTGACAAAGTATTGGAAAAGTTATTTAGTAAAGAGTGTGACTTGATACGTATTCTGACAGATTTCAGTCCACTTTTCCCCTTTCTTCTGCAATCTGGTAAGCTAGCAAATCTAGTGAACTCACTTCTTTGGCACTGGTGGTAAATTCAGACCTCACAAACACCCAGTGTGGCACAGGAAATTTTCTCCTTTTTCACTCTGCAGCCACTATAAAGGCCCAGCATAATCTCTCTGCCTCCTTCAAGCCATTTCAACCTGCTCTCTTCAGAAAGCTTTATTCTGTGAATCATAAGTTCATTTATAACCTCTTGGTGAATTTGGCATCATTCGTCTCAACATCCCATCTAAATTAACTTTTGAGGCTTGTTCCTTGCTTTCTTGGGGCAGCAACAACAGTAGTATATCGTCTAGTTATTCACTTTTTTCAACTAATGTTTATTGAGTCCCTATTCTCAACTTGTGACTGCTGATGCTATAGTGTATAAAATTATAAATTCTAGCCTGGTGGAGACCCTAGTAGAGTGAATACTTCAAAATACTGTGATATTTAAATAAGATTTAATATATTCAGAAAATTGCCTGAAATGCTTTATTTATGTAGCATTTTTTATGATTTGTGCTATGTAAGGAACTACAATTATATGTATATTTTTACCCCTTTTGGAATTGATTGTCTCATTGTTAACATGCTTAGACTATTTTTATGTAATTCTCAGTAGGAAAGAGAACCATTAAACACATAGTTGGCCAAATCTCCATGATTTAAACTAATCCTAAATGCTACCTAAAAGGAGCATAATATTCTGAGTGTACAGCTAAATAAGTCAGCATAGTGGCAAAAATATGAATATATTGAGCAGAAGATCGACACAAGTATATGTTTAGTTTGAATAAATTACCTTGGTTGTGAAGACTAATCATTAGAGTGGGACAAGGTGAAAACAATGAGACCAATTAGGAAGATTATCTCTTTTTTCTTCCTATTTTTTGATAATTATTTATAAAATAAAATTAGATCCTTAAAACAATTTTAGGAGAAAGAGCTGAGAGACACAATAAAGAACAGGCACTTCAGTAAGTAACAGGTGAAACAGATAAAAGAAGTCAAGGATAGTAAAAGGAAGCAAACAAATAAGCCATCAAAATTGAAAAAGTAGAAGAGTGGATAAGGATACAAAGAAAGCCAGGAAATGAAGACAGACCCATTTGTTGTAAAAACAAGTGTTTGTGTTATATCCAACTAGTCCTTAAATCTGTTGATTTGTTAGTTTCTATAAGGAGACAAGCAAAGTGTTTTCTGTTTCCCACATAATTGATCATTAAGCCAAGGACTTGGTTCCAAGTGTTTTTTATTTGGAAAGCAATATCAGGAAGCCAGGTTGAGAGAATGGGGATAGGAAACAGTTAAGAAGGAAAAGCTAATACAAGGTTTCATTTAAGATGGTTGTAGTCCATGTAAGCTTGATACAAACAGGACTTCCTGAGAAGCTTGCATAATTTCTCCTCAAGTTGTCTGCTTAAAGAACTGGAGACGGGAATGGCGGAAGGGTATAGAACATAGGGCAGCAGTAGCATTTACTCAGTTGTAGTACACAAGTATAATTGGAAAAACATCCAGACGTAATCACTAAATTTGAAAATTTAATGAGACAAAATAAAGTTCAGAAATGGATATGCATATATATCCATTCATAAATAAATATGAATATGCTTTATGTGTTTCATCAAGTTGTCATTTCAAAATGCAGAGATAGGTGTATTTGTCAAGAAATAGTCGCCTCATATTTTATGCTGGGAGGTATTAAAGTTATCCAAAAGTATAATTTCATAGCATGAATACTGTATGAGTTAACCATATTGAATGCTGCCCCACTGCTCAATTTGTTATATAGATTTACCTATATAACAGTAAAGCTATATACTGTTGTCTTTTTTGTTGTTGTTGTTCTGTCTTAAAACGTAAATATAAAATGGGTTTATATTTTAAATATATCTAATATGAGTTCCTTTTTATCACTCTTCTTTAATATCTCTTTTGCCTGAGTCAAGAACTTATAAATAAATATGGATAAGATACATAAATAGTAATTTTTTATGGACATTAAAAACTAGATGTTCTGTGACAGAAAAGTATTTTGTAGTTTATTTTATTCTGTGGACTTGTGGCAACCTTAAAGTTTAAATATTTTATACTTTAAGGTTTTATGTTTGTACATCCAAGAAAAAGTTGAAGATGGAGTAAATATATTTACTCACCAAATCCACAAGTAATAACAATAATAATAAATGATGGATTTTGTACACTGACTTTAAAAACTGCCCAAATGCCTAGAACAATGGGTTAAGCATCCCTGTGTGACTTGCTATTGTTTAGAAGCTAATTTAAACATCAAGATGCCATTTTTTATTTACCCTATTAGAATTCAATGCTTTACAGTTTTTAGATAAGAAATATTACATGCTATATTATGCTTTAATTTAAAAAATTCCTCCCATCAACCATAAATTCCTCCCATCAACCATGAATTCACAATTAGATATTTTATGTATATATTTCCAAATTCTGTTGTTGTAGTTCTTTTTATAAAATTAAGTTTATTTATATGTTATTAAATAAATAGATAAAATAGAAGTAGTTTAGAATTACCTAATTCATACCATACACTTTGGGTGATCTGAACTACAGAATATGATTAATGGGCAAATTATATAGTAACACCAGATTTTCTCTAGCTGCTTTTGATACCTTAATGTATTTTTGAAGTTCCATAAAATGACATTTGTGAAAAAGTATATTCAAATTGTACTTTGTATTCGTAGCTGTGGGTTTGTTTTATTCATATGTTAAAAATAATTTAATCATATATCCTCTATGCCTAAGTAATTATGTAGTAAAATTAATTAAAAATAATAGCTCCAAGTCATTAAGTTCTGTAGCAATTTCATATTGATAAGGAAAGAATAGTGTGTGGAATTTTTGCTTTACATACACAGAATGTAGTTGTGTATGCTTCCATGGCTACGTTTTTGTTTTTTTTCATGGCTACATTTTTACACATTGATTTTTGCTGATGACATGTTACAAATCTGTTAATAAGTTGACCTTTTGTCACTTATATCACATTTTCTTTCAGTTTAATATTTATATGATTATAAATTTAGTCACAGTATGTCAGATTGAATTCCGTTTTTGCACCTAGAATATGCTAAATTCCTTGTTCAGTTCAGGGTTTTTTTTTGTTTTTCAAGAAAGAGGTGAGCAAGAGCAGACCAAAAATAAAAAATTAAAAAAGGAAGAAAGAAAAGGTCTTACCTTTGTCAGATATCATTTTTCCCCCAGAAGGATTTTACTACGTATTTTGCAAAACATTTTCCTAATCCAAATGAAACAAAACCTTCCGAAGAGTGATTTTTAAAAATAATAACAGAAATGTGAGAAGTTGATAGTGATTGATTGTATGTTTATCACTATTGCCTGAATTTAATGTGAAATATCCATTTGTTTAACACATTGTTTTTTTTCATCCATAACATTCGTTTTAGAAAACTCTCAATAACTATAATACACAAAAGTTTCTCCAGGCAAGTAGCTAATAGTTCAGGACAGTGGCAAATGGGCTCTCCTCCCAGTTGTTTTCAAATACAGCCTTGCATTTTTCTTGTTGGGAATTTCTAAATAAGTAAATTAAAATTTACCTAATTGTCAGGTTCTGCAATTTGAGTTACAGTTAATTCTTGGTTGAGTTACAATTTGCAGAAGCAGACAGGTGGTGAATACTAGTTAATTAACATAAAGCATCCATTAACTTATGTATTATTGTTCATGATTAGTTTTATCAAGCAATATGTTAAGATCCTCCTTCTTAATACAAATAAATCATCTCAAACATGTTAAATTAATTTTCCTGTTTTCCTTTATTCTAACAATGAACATTATTATAGCATAAATAATCACTCTTAATGTCTATAATTTATTTATCTATCCTGTTTTTGTATTATGAAGATAAATTATTTGCTGGTATTTAGAATACATGAGACAAATATCACTTATTTCACACCATTAGTTTATTTTCTACTGCATTCAATCTTTGTTTATAAAGAAAGGAAAGGCATGATTCATATTGTGCCAAATGTTAATGACATGAGAATTAAGTTATTTCAAAATGAAAAGATTGTTTGATGGAAGGAATGTATTTCAGAACATATATGTTTAATGTGCAAAAAAAGTAAGGAGGAAATATTAAAGATAAATATATTTGTAATACTGAAAATTCTAATAGCTATTATAGTAAATGAAGAAATACATTACATGCATACATTAGAATTTTATTTGGTATCATTTAAGCCGTAAGAAATTTATCTGTATATTCACTCAGTAATTGATGTATCTTCATACACTATATTTAAAACAAGTACCATGGGGTATGCCGGGAGCCACATAGGACGAGCCTTTGAGTCTCAGCATGGACGAGACCCATAGTGCCAAGTAAAGCTGGTACTGCCAGGTATGAGACCCATAGTGCCAAGCAAAGCTGGTGCTGTCAGGTGTAAATATGGAAAAGCAAAGTTCTCGTTTGCAAAGCTTCCTGCCTCCTGGTGGCTGGTGCCGTGTAATTGGTCTCTCTTGCCCAGTGCTGTAAGCTGGGCCCTCTCTGGAGGAGAAACCTGGGTTCCCGGAGACATGTGATCAGAACCGGGGCCCCGCCAGTTGGCGAAGGAATCCCAGGGCAGGTGCTGGGCGTGGAGGCCACGGGGGCATAGGCTACCAAGGTGACAGAGAACTGACCTTCTCTGGGGGCGCTGCACCTCGCTCACTCGCACACCTCACATCTCCCTGCTTGGCCCCGGAGGATGGCTGGTTAGCCAGAGACGGGTAAGATTCCTCAGGGAAGGAACAACCTAAGACAGGCACAGTCGCAGAGGGGCCATCAGGAGAGAACTTGGGGGCCAACAGAGGTGGGGCATAGACCCTCACCCCCCCAACTTTGCAGGAGCCTGAACCCTCACCCCTTTTGAGAGAGGTCTCTTGTCCCCATGGCTGCTTCGCTTCCCACGCCCAGCCCAGATGGGAACCCAGGTAGCAGACCAGAGACCTGGCCAATGGCAACTGCTCTTCCACCGCAGCAGGGCTTTGTTTCCCATTTCCTCCGTGAACCACAGCTTTTCTCTGTGTGGAAGCAAAGCTTTCCTCTGTGTGGCTCCCCTTGTCTTCCCCTGCCTTTGCCTAAGGTGATTTTTATAGGATTGCTATTGGTGTTGGGAAAAATGTATAGTTTTAATGCAGGGGTTTAGGAAAGACCCCAATTTAGGGTAAAAACCAAGAGAAGAATTGTAACTACTTTGGCTCCTTTAATGATTATATTTGTTGGGAAAATACCTGGGTATGATGGCGAGTTTTTATGCAACAGTGAGTTTAATCAATGAGTTTATGGTACAATGCCCGCTCCCATAGTTTTTTAGAAGCATAAAAATAATGTGTATTGTTTTGATTATTATGGTAGGGTTGGGAAATTTGTAGATGAAATGTTATTTGATTATTATTGATCACTCAAGCAGAATGTGCAAGTACAAGAACACTTTAATCTCCTGAGAAGAACAAACAGAGTTCCTGATCTAGATGTGACCAACATGTGACTAACCACGGGAGAAGAAAGAGACTTTGGGCGATGGGAAAATTACCTAACCTGTTTTAATCAATTTGCTGATGTAAATTACCTTTGTTTTGTGGCCTATGTGGGGGAGTTTTTGGTGTGGGAATGAGGATGTTGAATTTGAAAATGAGATCACTTTATAGTATAAAAGCTTTTGGAATCTTGAAAATAAATTTGTCAGATCCTTGCATCCAAGAAGAGGTGTACTGAGTTCTGTCCACGCCGACTCCGTCTTCTCCTTTGGGTGAATCCTGTTCAGCTGGGGCTGGTCCTCGGCAAGTGGCGCCCGAACAGGGACCTGAAGGGGTAAGTATTAAAATATTTAGCCAGGCGGATAGCAATTTCACCAAGGGTGCTGCAGACCCCCAGTTAGGTATAGAGCTGGTAAGTGACGGTAAATAATTTAGTTAATTATGGGAACGGCTGAGTCTAAAGAGAGACTATTATTTATAGATATTGTTAAACATATGATAAATGGAAGAGGAATTAAGGTAACTAGTAAGCAATTAACTCAGTTTTTTCAGTTTGTACAGGAGCAATGCCCTTGGTTTCCAGAAGAAGGTACAGTTAATATAGAAACCTGGCAAAAAGTGGGACAAACTTTACAAGTATATTATAGTCACTTTGGACCAGAGAAGGTCCCAGTGGATACTTTTACTTTATGGAACTTAATTAGGGAGAGTATTGCTCCTTTGCCTGAGGGTCAAAAGACTCCATACAAATATCCAACAGAAATGATAGATGAGCGTACTCCGCTACTCCCAAAAACCCAGGGTCCCAAGCTCCTGGCTGCAGCTTTAAATGAATGCAGTATTAATGATAAAGATTCAGAGGAAGAGGATGAATCTCCTCCCTTTGATGAAAAACTACCTCCTGCAGATCAGGATGATTTAGATGCTGCTGCTTATGATTATAAAAGAGAGAAGTATGGACCTCATGTTTTTTCTGTTCAGGAGAATGAGAAAGATATTAAGAAAGATAGATTTAAGTTAAAAAATCCTCCACCTCCAGGTTCATCTAAACCCTCATTATGTTCTCCTTCTGGTCCCATATTATCGTCACATTATCTTCCTCCGCCTCCTCAATTAAAGAAAAATAAGTTTAAACGAGTACAGGGAGAGGAGGATGATTATGCCTTTGCTGCATGTTTTCCTGTAATTTATGAGGGAGATTTTGATGATGATGTCCATTGGGATCCTTTACCCTTAAAATTGTTAAAAGAGTTAAAAAAGGCTTGTGTAGATTATGGCCCATTGGCACCTTATACTATAACCCTTTTAGATGCTTTGGCCAATAGATGGATGATTCCTTATGATTGGTTTCAAGTTACAAAGGCCTGTTTATCAGGTGGTCAATATTTATTATGGAAAACTGAATATGAAGATCAAGTGGCTAAACAACGCCATAAGAATAAAAAGTCAAATAAAAATAAGGATATAACTAGAGATATACTTTTAGGTGCAGGGGATTATGATTCTGCAAAACAACAAATGCATATGGGTAAAGAGGCCCTCTGGCAGGTTACAACATGTGCAATTAATGCATGGAAGGCCTTACCTGTTACAGCAGGAAAGGCTTCCTCTCTTTCAGATATTAGACAGAGATCTGAAGAGCCATATGAGGATTTTGTATCTCGATTGTTAATGGAAATAAAAAGAGTGATAATAGATGAAGATGCAGCAACTATGTTGGCTAGACAATTAGCCTTTGAAAATACAAATCCAGTGTGTCAGAATTTAATTCGCCCTATAAGAAAGACTGGCAATATTTCAGATTTTATTAAGCAATGTTCAGATATTGGTCCTTCTTTTATACAAGGTGTGGCAATTGCTACAGCTCTTAAAGGTGAGACTTTGCCTCAATGTATGATGAATATGGTTCAAAAAACACAAATTTCTAAGGGACCAAAAGGAAATAATTGTTTTGTTTGTGGAGGCGCAGGTCATTTTAGTAGGGAATGTCCCAATAAAAATATACCTCCAGCAGGCCCTGTTAGAATGATATCTCCTGGTAATGTTGGGGTCCCAAAGACTCCTTGCCAAAGATGTGGGAAAGGAAATCATTGGACTAAATTGTGTCGGAGTAAATATCATAAGGACGGACACATTCTTCCCCCTAATGGGGTTTCTACAGTGCCTCAGGCTGGAGCTCAGATGCCAATATTTCCTGCACCTGTTTTTCCAGATACACCTGCCGGAACTAATTCGGGAAACTTACTTTGGGCCCAACCCCGGGCCCAACAAACAGTAGGGGCCATTCACCAGACGCTCAATCCCTTTCTTCCCTCAGGGGAATCAATAAATTGTTTAGGGCCACCCCAGACAACGCAGGATTGGACCTCTGTGCCACCTCCACAACAATATTAACTCCTGACTCTCCAGTTATAAAAATACCAACTGGGATTAAAAGTCCATTGCCCCCCGGAGTAATGGGTTTAATTATTGGTAGGAGTTCAACTTCCTTATCAGGCTTAATAGCTTTGCCTGGAGTAATTAACTCTGATTATACAGGAGAAATTCAAATAATGGTGGCTCCCTCTAATAAAACACAGCAAATTTATGTGGGACAAAAAATAACACAATTGTTGTTATTACCTTATTATAAAATAGGTATAAATGTGACTCAAAAACCTAGGGATAAAAAAGGATTTGGCTCTAGTGATATGGTATTTTGGATACAAGAAATTACTAAAAATCGACCATTGAAAACTTTAAAAATTAATGGAAAAAATATTCAAGGATTATTGGATACCGGTGCTGATATTTCCTGCATTGCAGGAAAAGATTGGCCTCATGCTTGGCCTACCAAACAAGTTGAAAATATGCTGGTAGGATTGGGAACGGCTCCAGCAGTTGCTAAAAGTGTTCAGATTTTAAATTGGGAGAATACTGCTAATAAACAAGCAGGCTCCTTTTGTCCTTATGTAATACCTGGCCTGCCAATTTCCCTTTGGGGAAGAGATATACTTATGCAGATGAAAATGCTTCTGTATAGTCCAGATGATTGGGTTTCATCACAAATGTTAAATATGGGTTATGACCCAGATAAAGGTTTAGGAAAAAATCAGGAGGGAAGATTATATCCTGTGGTTGCTGAGCCAAAAAATAATAAATATGGAGTGGGCTATCCAAATTTATAAAGGGGGCCATTGTTCTAAAAGCGGCTGACCCTATAGTATGGCTTTCAGAGGAACCTGTATGGGTAGAACAATGGCCCCTAACTATTCCCTACAGCAATTGGATCATGTGATATGATAAATTTATCCTCTGATAAAGAGTATAAACGACCTAGACGAGGAAAAACGCGTCGGTATGCTGCATCTACTTTAGATTCTCCTGATATAACATGGGGAGCTGTAAAAAGATTATGTAATGATGCTGAAGCTGTGGTAAATCTTCAGGGTCTGCCATTAACAACTTGTAATTTTTTTGTGGCTTTGCTGGCTTTGCTGTCGGTGCAGGTAAGAGCTGATACAACTTATTGGGCATATTTTCCTGATCCTCCTATTTTACATGCATGTACTTGGACAGATTCTATTATTCCAGTGACTTCTTCATTCCCTGATTTGACCGATGGCATTCGAGGAATACAGGGTTATAAACAATTTGTTATTAATTTTAATTATTCATTTGCAGGTCAGACTGACTTTCCTCCGATATGCTTTTTTCTTGGCTCAGGGTCAATAAAAGGTGATCAAATGAAAAATGGATGTTTATCAGTAGTTGATACAGGATTTTTAACAGATTCACCAAAAGAGTCTTCCAAAAATGGAAGAGATAAGACCACAAGATATTTATGGTCATTGTTGGGAAAAGTGGTTGGGGAAAATCAATGTAGATTAATTAATAATTCTCATCCTGTTGGATATGATGATTGTGAAGATAAGATAGGAGAAGCTACAAATGAATGGATTTAGATAAATATTAAAACTGGATACCCTTTATGGATATATTGTATGTATAATAAAGAAAATAAAATAACTATTCCTGGGACTAAATATTATATTTCAGATTGGAGTATTAATGTTTCTCCGGATGCTAAGAATGATTATAAAACATATTTAGAGAAGGGCATATTATATCCATGAAATAATTCCTATATTCCTCGTCCATTGAAGGTAAATAGATGGAATAGTCATGGATGGGTGGCTCCTATCTATACTTTTGTATATGAAAATAAAACCTATTATCAACCTCAGTTATGGAGATTACCCTTAACCACTCGCAAGATAACATTAATTAGAGCTACTACTCATATGGAAGAGTATCATGTTCAGACCTGTGTGTCATCTCCGTATTCCTTATTGCTTTCTAATGATAGTGAAAAGTTACAGATTGTGCAGTATAATATGAGATTTTATATTACTTGTCAGCAATGCATATTGACCACTTGTATTGTTCCTGAAATGAATGTGTCAACCATAATGGTGTTAAAAAGACCAGCTTATATTATGCTACCAGTAGCGCTTAATGAATCTTGGTATACAGATATAGGAGCAGAAATTGTAAGACAAGTTGGAGAACTTATGAGACCAAAGAGATTTGTAGCTACTTTAATTTTAGGAATATCTGCCTTAATAGGAATATTAAGTTCTTTTACTGTTGCTACATATACCTTGGTAAAAGAAGTACAAACAGCTCAATATGCCAATGATTTATCAAAAAACATATCCTTAGCTTTAGCAACTCAGGAGGCTATAGATAGAAAATTGGAAGCTAAAGTTGATGCCCTTGAAGAAGCAGTTTTACATATTGGTCAAGAACTTACTGCTTTGAAAATTCGTTTATCTTTAACTTGCCATAAAAAATATTCTTGGATATGTGTAACCCCCTTAGAAGTAAATTATTCTGAATATTCTTGGGAAAAAATTCAAATGCATATATTGAATATATGGAATTCTAGTGATGTGGGAATTGATTTAGAACATTTACATAAACAAATTCATGATATTGCAGCCTCTCAATATGATATAAATCCCTCTAAGGCTGCTGCAGAATTTTTACAAAATTTACAAAGTTATTTTAAGGGTAATTCCTTTATGCATATTTTAATAAATTATGGGGCTGCCGGAGTGGTTATAATTTTGCTCCTTATTTTTTTTCCAGTCATTATCCGATTAATTCAAGTTGCCCTCCAGAGTGTATATAAAACCAAAGTGGAATTGCATACTGCTTTTTTAAAAAATAAAAAAGGGGCAGATGCCGGGAGCCACATAGGACGAGCCTTTGAGTCTCAGCATGGACGAGACCCATAGTGCCAAGTAAAGCTGGTACTGCCAGGTATGAGACCCATAGTGCCAAGCAAAGCTGGTGCTGTCAGGTGTAAATATGGAAAAGCAAAGTTCTCGTTTGCAAAGCTTCCTGCCTCCTGGTGGCTGGTGCCGTGTAATTGGTCTCTCTTGCCCAGTGCTGTAAGCTGGGCCCTCTCTGGAGGAGAAACCTGGGTTCCCGGAGACATGTGATCAGAACCGGGGCCCCGCCAGTTGGCGAAGGAATCCCAGGGCAGGTGCTGGGCGTGGAGGCCACGGGGGCATAGGCTACCAAGGTGACAGAGAACTGACCTTCTCTGGGGGCGCTGCACCTCGCTCACTCGCACACCTCACATCTCCCTGCTTGGCCCCGGAGGATGGCTGGTTAGCCAGAGACGGGTAAGATTCCTCAGGGAAGGAACAACCTAAGACAGGCACAGTCGCAGAGGGGCCATCAGGAGAGAACTTGGGGGCCAACAGAGGTGGGGCATAGACCCTCACCCCCCCAACTTTGCAGGAGCCTGAACCCTCACCCCTTTTGAGAGAGGTCTCTTGTCCCCGTGGCTGCTTCGCTTCCCACGCCCAGCCCAGATGGGAACCCAGGTAGCAGACCAGAGACCTGGCCAATGGCAACTGCTCTTCCACCACAGCAGGGCTTTGTTTCCCATTTCCTCCGTGAACCACAGCTTTTCTCTGTATGGAAGCAAAGCTTTCCTCTGTGTGGCTCCCCTTGTCTTCCCCTGCCTTTGCCTAAGGTGATTTTTATAGGATTGCTATTGGTGTTGGGAAAAATGTATAGTTTTAATGCAGGGGTTTAGGAAAGACCCCAATTTAGGGTAAAAACCAAGAGAAGAATTGTAACTACTTTGGCTCCTTTAATGATTATATTTGTTGGGAAAATACCTGGGTATGATGGCGAGTTTTTATGCAACAGTGAGTTTAATCAATGAGTTTATGGTACAATGCCCGCTCCCATAGTTTTTTAGAAGCCTGCCGGGAGCCACATAGGACGAGCCTTTGAGTCTCAGCATGGACGAGACCCATAGTGCCAAGTAAAGCTGGTACTGCCAGGTATGAGACCCATAGTGCCAAGCAAAGCTGGTGCTGTCAGGTGTAAATATGGAAAAGCAAAGTTCTCGTTTGCAAAGCTTCCTGCCTCCTGGTGGCTGGTGCCGTGTAATTGGTCTCTCTTGCCCAGTGCTGTAAGCTGGGCCCTCTCTGGAGGAGAAACCTGGGTTCCCGGAGACATGTGATCAGAACCGGGGCCCCGCCAGTTGGCGAAGGAATCCCAGGGCAGGTGCTGGGCGTGGAGGCCACGGGGGCATAGGCTACCAAGGTGACAGAGAACTGACCTTCTCTGGGGGCGCTGCACCTCGCTCACTCGCACACCTCACATCTCCCTGCTTGGCCCCGGAGGATGGCTGGTTAGCCAGAGACGGGTAAGATTCCTCAGGGAAGGAACAACCTAAGACAGGCACAGTCGCAGAGGGGCCATCAGGAGAGAACTTGGGGGCCAACAGAGGTGGGGCATAGATCCTCACCCCCCCAACTTTGCAGGAGCCTGAACCCTCACCCCTTTTGAGAGAGGTCTCTTGTCCCCATGGCTGCTTCGCTTCCCACGCCCAGCCCAGATGGGAACCCAGGTAGCAGACCAGAGACCTGGCCAATGGCAACTGCTCTTCCACCGCAGCAGGGCTTTGTTTCCCATTTCCTCCGTGAACCACAGCTTTTCTCTGTGTGGAAGCAAAGCTTTCCTCTGTGTGGCTCCCCTTGTCTTCCCCTGCCTTTGCCTAAGGTGATTTTTATAGGATTGCTATTGGTGTTGGGAAAAATGTATAGTTTTAATGCAGGGGTTTAGGAAAGACCCCAATTTAGGGTAAAAACCAAGAGAAGAATTGTAACTACTTTGGCTCCTTTAATGATTATATTTGTTGGGAAAATACCTGGGTATGATGGCGAGTTTTTATGCAACAGTGAGTTTAATCAATGAGTTTATGGTACAATGCCCGCTCCCATAGTTTTTTAGAAGCATAAAAATAATGTGTATTGTTTTGATTATTATGGTAGGGTTGGGAAATTTGTAGATGAAATGTTATTTGATTATTGTTGATCACTCAAGCAGAACGTGCAAGTACAAGAACACTTTAATCTCCTGAGAAGAACAAACAGAGTTCCTGATCTAGATGTGACCAACATGTGACTAACCACGGGAGAAGAAAGAGACTTTGGGCGATGGGAAAATTACCTAACCTGTTTTAATCAATTTGCTGATGTAAATTACCTTTGTTTTGTGGCCTATGTGGGGGAGTTTTTGGTGTGGGAATGAGGATGTTGAATTTGAAAATGAGATCACTTTATAGTATAAAAGCTTTTGGAATCTTGAAAATAAATTTGTCAGATCCTTGCATCCAAGAAGAGGTGTACTGAGTTCTGTCCACGCCGACTCCGTCTTCTCCTTTGGGTGAATCCTGTTCAGCTGGGGCTGGTCCTCGGCAGGGTACACAAACTTCTGTACCTCAAGTTAAATATAATGGAAATCAGAACTATAAACTTCACTTATTCTCATTCTTGTTACTAAAAGAAGACTACTAAGATCACATATTTAAGAGGCTTAGAATGTAGATTACCTGAGATGGGTAGAGGTTTCAAAAAATTTTCCTCATTATAAGAATCATTATTGTTCATTTTTTAAACTTTAAAACAAATCAGATTTCTTAAGCTTTACTTATACTCACAAGTGTGTGTGTGTGTGTGTGTGTGTGTGTGTGTGTGTGTTCTCCACAATTTTATCACATGTACAGTTTCATGTATTCACCATCGCAGGTAAGATAGTGTCATCAGCAAAAGGATCCCACCTGTTGCTCTATTAGAATCCCATCCACTTCCCTTCCCCTAGTACTTCCCTACCCCTGACCACCCTTATATACTCTCTTCTTCAAAAATATAATCTTTTAAAAATATTAAATAAATGAAATCATCTAGTATGTAACATTTTGGGATTGGCATATTTTAAACTCAGTTAAGTCCCTAGAGGTTCAACTTTTTATTTATACTGATAGTTTATTCTTTTAATTCCTGGGTAATATTCCATGGTATATAAGGCTACACTATCTTTAATTATTTACCATTGAATGGCATCTATGTTGGTTCCAGTTTGGGGTTATGGACATTTTTGTACAGGTTTTTATGTGAACATAAGTTTCCATTTCTATGGGGTATTGTCAAGAGTGCAGTTTCTGGGTCTTATGGTAGTTTCATGTTTAGGTGTAAAAAAAATCTGCCAGTTTTCCAGATTAGTAGTAATATTTGATATTCCCATTAGCAATGCTTGAATGATCTAGTCTCTTTGCGTCCTCACCAAAAATTTGTAGTGTCTTTATTCTTTATTTTAACTATCTGATAGTGTAGTGTTATCTCAGTGTGTTTTTAATTTGTGTTTCTGTAATGACAAATTATGTTGTAAATATTTTCATGTGACTATTTGCAAACTCTATGTCTCAGTATAATATGTTTATACTTTTTTCCCATTTTTAAATTGGAGTGATTGTTTTTACTATTGAGTTCTTTACATATTCTAGATATTACATTTTGTTCGATGTGGTTGGCAAATATTTTCTCCCACTGTGTACTTTATCTTTCTTTTTTTCACCTTCCTTTGCAGAGCAAAAGTGTCCAGTTTTGATAAGGTCAAATTTATCAGTCTTTTATAGATTGTGCTTTTGATGTCACATCTATGAACTGTTTGCCTAGCTTTAGAACAAAAAGATTATCCCCTGTATTGTAAAAGTTTTATTATTTTGCATTTTGCATTGAGCTATATTGAGTTAATTTTTGTATAAGGTACGAGTTTAGCTGATGTTTACTTTCTGTCCTAGAGTTGTTAAATGCCACAGAATCATTTGTTGAAAAGGCTACCTTTCCACCATTAAATTATTTTCCACCTGGGTCAAATTTCAGTTGGGTATATATGTGTGAATCATTTTTGGGGTTTTTCATACTGTGCCATTGATATACGTGTCTATCCCTGTGTCAACAACAGTCTTGATTGTTGGTTCTTCCCACTTTAGTTGTATTTTTCAAAATTATTTTAGCTATTGTAATAATTTTACATTTCCATATTAATTTTAGAATAATCTTGACTATATTTATAAAACATATAACTGGGGTTTGATAGCTATTTGATCTAGGGAATTGAGCTATAAGTTTGCCTATACATTCTTTGGGAGATAATTCAAGTGTTTATTATGTTGAGTATCCCAATCCATGAACACAAAGTGTCTCTTTATTTCATTAGATCTTTGATTTATCTAATCAGTGTTTTGTAGTTTGTAGTATACAGGTCAGATACATGTTGTATTTACTCGTAAGTTTTTGAATGGTAATGCATTTCTAAATTCACTGTCTACTTGTAGTATCTAAAAATACAGTTGACTTCTGTACTCTGTGTATCTTGTATCCTGCAGTCTTTCTGAACTCCCTTATTACTCCTAAGAACTTTTATGTAGATTCATTGTGTTTTGTCAGTGTAGACAATCATGTCATTTGTAATTAGGGATAGTATTATTTATTTAATTATTAAATAAATACAATCTTATATAAATACATAACATATGTATTATACATTTTATAATACATATTAGATATACGATATAATTCAATATAAATTTTTTAAATGAATACTTAAAATATTTATTTCCTCCAGTTTGTTAGTATGATATTAGCTGTTCTGGTGTTTGTAGAAGTTTCTTAACAAGTTAAGGGTGTTTACCTCTAGCTCTAATTTTCTGAACATTTTTATCATAAAAGTGTGTCAAATTTTGTCAGTATTTTTCTATATCAATTGATATGTTCACATCACTTTTCTCCTTTAGCCTGCCGATATGATGTATAATATGGGTATATTTCCAAATGTTAAACTATCTGTGCATACCTGGAATAAATTCTACTTGGTGATGGTGCATAATTTAATACATTTCTAGTTACAATGTGCCAATGTTTTTGTTGAGGATTTTTGAGTTTATGTTTATGGGGACTATTAATTTCTAGTTTCTTTTTAAAAAAATCTATGGTTTCAGTATCAGGTTAACACTGACCTCATATAAAGAGTTGGGAAATATTTCCTTGTCTCCTATTTTCTGAAAGATATAGTATAAAATTTGTGTTAAATCTTTGAATGTTTATTAGAATTATCCAGTGATTGGAGATTTTAAATTATGAATTCAAGTTATTAATAGTAATTGGACTTGAGATTATCTATTTCATCTTAGTGTGTTTTGTTTAATGTAGCATTTGAGGAATTGGTCTCTATCTTCTAAGTTACTGAATTTGAGTGCAAATTTTTTTGTAATGTTATATTATTCTTTAATGGCTGCAGCATCTTTAGTGATATACTGTCTTTCATTTATTATATTGGTGATTTGTTTCATCTCCCTTTTGATTTTCAACTCTTGCTAGAATTTTATAAACTTTATTGAATTATTTTTTGAAGAACCAGTCTTTTTTTTCATTGACGTTCTCTATTGTTTAACTATTTTAAATTTCTTTCATTTCTATTCTTATCTCCTTTCTTTCTTGGGTGCTTTGGTTTCATTTTGCTTTTGCTTTCCTCATTTCTTGAGGTAGGAAATTTGGCTATTTATGTGAGACCTTTTCTCTTTCCTATTTAATTGTTTTGTGCTAGAAATTTCTTCTCAGTACTATGTCAGAAACATCCTATATATTTTAGATATTGTATTTGTGTTTTCTTTCAGTTCTATATTCTTTTCCCTTTGAAGCTCTCCCTTTTATCTATGTTATTTGTTATTTAGAAAAGTATTATATAAGTTCCAAGTGTTTTGAGATTTTTCTTTTGTCTTTCTGATATTAATTTCATGTTTGAATCTCATAAGATAACATACTCTATGTGAATTCCATTTTTTAAAATATGTTGAGGTTGGTTTATTTTATGACTATGATTTAGATCCTGTTGTTTGGTTTGATTCAGATTTTATATATTCTTGCTGATTCTTTATGTCTAATAGTTTTATCAGCTTCTCAGAGGAAGGTGATGAAGTCCCCAACACTAATTGAGAATATTTTTATTTTTCCTTTCAATTCTATATGTTTTGCTTCATTAATTTCGAAATTCTGTTGTTTGGAACATACACTTTAGGATCATTATATTTTTCTTGTGGAATGACATCTTATCACTATGAAATGTTCCTCTTTGTCTCTAGTCACTTTCTTCACTCTGTAAAGAGTAAAGAAAAAAGTAATTTATGTGGTCGTGTTAATGTAAAATAATGTTTGCAAGGTAAATAATCCTTTTTCCATTCTTTTACCTTGACCTTACCTATGTTATTGAACTTGAGGTAAGTTTTTCTTATGAACAGTTTCCTATCATTTAAAAAAATTCTACTCTGCCAATATTTGTCTTTTGTTGGTGTATTTTACCATTTACATTTTTCATTATGTTCACAAAAAGAACCACATATAAATATATATGCATAGATTTATAACAGCTTTAATCACAATCACCAAAAACTTGAAGCAGTCAAAATCCCCTTCAATATACGAATGGATGAAGAAATGGTAACACATTCATAAAATGGGATACCATTCAACAATTAAAAGGAAACAGCTATCAAGCAACCAAAAACATCAATGAGTCTTTAATGCATATTGCTAGGTAAAAGATGTTGGTCTGATAAGGCAACATAAAGCCAAAACTACAGGAAGTATAAAACAATCATTGCTTGCTAGGGTTTGGGGATGGGGAATTTGAATACATGAAGCACTGGGAATCTTTAAAACATTGAAAGTGTTCTGTTATTATTGTGCATAATCTTTTAATGTAGATATATGACACTATGCTATGGTAAAGCCCATAGAAATTTACAACAAAAAGAGCGAACCCTAAAAAATATAACTTTGAAAAAAGTCATTGAAGAATGCAAAATGGTACAGGCACTTTGCAAGATAGTTTGTCAGTTTCTTACAAAACTAACGATACTCTTACCATAAGATCTAGAAGTTGCACTTTTTTTTTTTTACGTCTTTATTGGAGTATAATTGCTTTACAATGGTGTGTTAGTTTCTGCTTTATAACAAAGTGAATCAGTTATACATATACATATCTTCCCATATCTCTTCCCTCTTGCACCTCCCTCCCTATCCCACCCCTCTAGGTGGTCACAATGCACCGAGCTGATCTCCCTGTGCTATGCGGCTACTTCCCACTAGCTATCAATTTTACGTTTATATATGTGTTTATATATATGTATATATGTCCATGCCACTCTCTCACTTTGTCACAGCTTACCCTTCCCCCTCCCCATATCCTCAAGTCCAGTCTCTAGTAGGCCTGTGTCTTTATTCCTGTCTTACCCCTAGGTTTTTCATGACATTTTTTTTCTTAAATTCCATATATATGTGTTAGCATACGGTATTTGTCTTTCTCTTTCTGGCTTACTTCACTCTGTATGAGACTCTAGCCAAAGCAATCTTAAGAATGCACTTCTTGATATTTGCTCAAATGAGTTAAAATTATGTCCATACAAAAACCTGAACACAGTTGTTCATAGCAGCTTTATTCATATTCAAACTTGGAGGCAACCAAGGTGTCCTTCTGTAAGTGAATAGACAAACAACTGTGTTATGTACAAACAATTGAATATTATTCAATGCTAAAGAAATGATGGATATATAACCTTCTGCATTTGTCAAACATTCTATGTCTAAGAACCCTAATGTAAACTATGAGCTTTAAGTGATAATCACATGTGAATGTAGGTTCATCCATCGAAACAAATGTATAATTCTGGTGCTGAATGTTGACAGTGAGGACAGCTGGGCATGTGTGAGGTCAAGGGATGTTTGGAACTCTTTGTAATTCTCAATTTTTCTGTGAACCCAAAACTGCTGTAAAGTCTTTAAAAAAAATCATTAAGAGGTTCAGGGAAAGCCAGATGGGAGTCAGCATGTGTCAAGAAAAATAAACTGTATTACAAACATGTAAAACAACCTCCCTGATGGGGATGGGGAAATGTGCTGAGCTAAGAAACTTTGGAAATGAGTGGAGTCTGAAAAACTAAATGCAAAAGGAATTGAACAGAAGCATTGTACTATGGTTAACAAATTTTTTCTCCCTAGGTTAACAATTCTGATTCTGCTATCCATGCGTGCTACAATTAAACAATTAAGTAAAAGATGGCACATGGTGGAAGCCAGATTTCTTACTCCTGGAGTGAGAGTTTATAAATAAGCAAGGAGAGAAAGCTAGGATTATCCATGTGGTAATGGATTAGATTTGGACATATCAGTATGAACTCATGTTTAGCTTAATACAGATACAAATGGTTACATAGAGAAATATTTATAGATTTATATACATACACGGGTTGGTAACAGACATATATTTCCTTCCTCTCTCAGTTTAGAGGGCCTAGAAGCACTGACATCCATTAGTAAGGAGCACACCTATCATCCTGATATCGTTTTCTAATATATTCTCAATGAAAGGAGCAAGTTGGTAGTAAGCACCCTTGATATGTTGTGATGAAACCAGCAGTTTATCTTTGTGTGTGTGTGTGTGTGTGGTGTGTGTGTGTGTGTGTGTGTGTGTGTGTGTGTGTGTGTGTGTGTTTTGGAGAAAGACCAGTCTAATTATGAGAAAAGCCTTAGACATATCCCAATTCAGAGGTTTTCTACAAAATACCTGACAAGTTCTCCTCAAAACTATCAAGGCCCTCAAAAAGAAGGAAAGTTCATGGGCTTCCCTGGTGGCGCAGTGGTTGAGAGTCCACCTGCCAATGCAGGGGACGCGGGTTCGTGCCCCCGGTCCAGGAGGATCCCACCTGCAGCGGAGCGGCTGGGCCCGTGAGCCATGGCCGCTGAGCCTGCGCGTCTGGAGCCTGTGATCTGCAGCGAGAGAGGCCACAACAGTGAGAGGTCTGCGTAACGCAAAAAACAGAAAACAAAAAACAAAAAGAAAAACAAGGAAAGTTCAAAAACTTGTGACAACCAAGAGTTGCCTAAGGATACATGATAAGTAAATATATTTTGATGTCCTGGATAGGATCCTGGAATAGAAAAAGGACAATAAGCAACAAATAAGGAAATCAGAATAAATTATAGAATTTAGTTAAAAATAATGGATGAATAAGTGTTAATAAATTGAATAATAATGTAAGACCTTCATGCTAGAGGGATATATGGGAACTCAGTACTATCTTCAAAATTTTTCTATAAATGTAAAAATGTTCTGAAATTTACATGTTAAAAACTTATTTTAATCATTTGGAGAATCAACTGGAACACAGTTGGAGAGGAAACAAAAGTTAGGAGGCTGCTATAATAATCCATGTATCAGGTTATAGTGGTCTGTCCTAGGAAAATACCAATAAGGATGGAAAATTGTAAACATCTTCCTGAAATATTTAGGAATTAGGGTAAAAGTAATGAGTTATTAACTGGGGTATAGGATATGGTGTCAAGGCTGCGCACAGACTGAGTGAATATTAGTAGCATTCATATTTTAAGTGGGGTTTTATGAATCTTGATCAGTGATTTAAAAAGAAATGCATCCAAACAATTGCCTTAATGTTAAGCAAGTTAAACCAAACAGCAGATGAGTGTTTGGCCATGGTCAATCAGTGGGTTTACACTGATTTACCTGTTATGAACACATAGGCAAATAATAAGTAATTTTTTCAAAACTGCTTTCCCTCATTGACGTGGTTACATTTTAAAATTGTTTTCCCATTTAAATGTTCATACATGGTTTCACTATTTATAACTCTTAGATAAAAAAGAGATAAAAATTCAAATGGAATACAAAAATATTTAAATGAGTCCTGGAGACTCTGAGTATTCTTTCTGAATTTTATATGAGATGATATAATAAATGATTGAAATGTGAAGTGCATTCTACTTTCCCTGAAGTGTAAGTTTAGATAAAACTAACACTTATCTCCACTCTATAAGGACTTGTGCCCCTTGTTGGAGATTTAATATGTTAAGTGAATGCTATTTTTAAAAAATTTTCTATATATTGATCTATTTTTAAGAGCAAAATGTCTTTAATATTATCCTATTTCATAGACATAAGGTACATTTTCTGACCCAAATTAAAACATTCAAACCAAATAGAAAATGACTGTATTGTAAAATAAATGATTCACTCAATTAATCATTTGAATCTCAACTAATTCCTCCAATGTAGCTTTTGTCATTAGACATCTCTGGCACAGAACCAGTGAAAATATACTAATGTTATGATGGAAAAAATAAAACCTCCCTTCAATTAAAAAAGACTATAAAGCTGATAATATCGTTAAAGGCATGGCTCTCATTCCCTGAGTTTTAAACTATTTTGTTAACATTTTTTAGTGAAATAGATACATCAACAACACCACATGGATACTTTGTATATTACAATTCTTTGACAATAGCTGGACTTGCAGATGTTTCTTGATAATACATTTTTTGCTTTAGGGAGTGATAAGTTCTCAGTTGTAAAGCTGATGTCAGCAAACTCTACAACTTTGATCTTCATAAGGTTATGCCTTGAAAATTAATGGGACAGCTACATATGAAATCAAAATCAATTTACTATTTTCTACAGTGGGACAAGAATGAATTATCAATATAAAAGTGTGGAACACTATAAAGGCTGCAATCTCATCTCACTATTCTTATGTTTTTTTAATAAACTGTTCATGTTTTTCTTACAGTTTATGATATCAAAGGGGCTCTTCTATAAAATTACAGCAATAAATTTTACCTTATGCTGGACAGATTTTACTTCTTTTCTCTCTATCTGTCATCCTGTTTTGCAAATGATCAAGACATGACAAAATTGATTAAAGATTTATCTTGTCTTCATGAAAGACAATAACTGCCTTACTTAGTTAAAAAATGGCAATGTAAAAGCAGAGCTAAGTTTAGATCAAGTTGGTACAATTCATCACCACTCAGAGGTAAGTGATATTAAGGTAAAGTAAAATAGTTGCCTTTATTATCACTGAATATTTAATTCCTTGTATTCTAAGATAAAGTGGATTTCTTTATTACTACTGGCATTTGGCAAAAGTTGTTAATCAGTTATAACAAAATGCATTGTTTACTACCATCTGCTGTCACATCTGTTGTACAAATTCATGGCTCCAAACATATTATATATAGTTTGAACATAGAACAGTTTTTGATATATTTTTATTTTATTTATTTTTTTTGTTTTTTGTTTTTTGTTTTAACAATCACTTTTTTAACTTTTTTTTTTTTTGCTTTTTTTTTTAACATCTTTATTGGGGTATAATTGCTTTACAATGGTGTGTTAGTTTCTGCTTTATAACAGAGTGAATCAGTTATACATATACATATGTTCCCATATTTCTTCCCTCTTTGTCTCCCTCCCTCCCACCCTCCCTATCCCACCCCTCCAGACAGCCACAAAGAACCGAGCCGGTTTCCCTGTGCCATGCGGCTGCTTCCCACTGGCTATCTACCTTACGTTTGTTAGTATATATATGTCCATGTCTCTCTCTCGCCCTAACACACCTCACCCTTCCCCCTCCCCATATCCTCAAGTCTGTTCTCCAGTAGGTCTGTGTCTTTATTCCTGTTTTACCCCTAGGTTCTTCATAACATTTTTTTTTCTTAAATTCCATATATATGTGTTAGCATACGGTATTTGTCCTTCTCTTTCTGACTTACTTCACTCTGTATGACAGACTCTAGATCTATCCACCTCATTACAAATAGCTCAATTTCGTTTCTTTTTATGGCTGAGTAATATTCCATTGTATATATGTGCCACATCTTCTTTATCCATTCATCCGACGACGGGCACTTAGGTTGTTTCCATCTCCGGGCTATTGTAAATAGAGCTGCAATGAACATTTTGGTACATGACTCTTTCTGAATTCTGGTTTCCTCAGGGTATATACCTAGTAGTGGGATTGCTGGGTCATATGGTAGTTCTATTTGTAGTTTTTTAAGGAACCTCCATACTGTTCTCCATAGTGGCTGAACCAATTCACATTCCCACCAGCAGTGCAAGAGTGTTCCCTTTTCTCCACACCCTCTCCAGCATTTATTGTTTCTAGATTTTTTGATGATGGCCATTCTGACTGGTGTGAGATGATATCTCATTGTAGTTTTGATTTGCATTTCTCTAATGATTAATGATGTTGAGCATTCTTTCATGTGTTTGTTGGCAGTCTGTATATCTTCTTTGGAGAAATGTCTATTTAGGTCTTCTGCCCATTTTTGGATTGGGTTGTTTATTTTTTTGTTATTGAGCTGCATGAGCTGCCTGTAAATTTTAGAGATTAATCCTTTGTCAGTTGATTCATTTGCAAATATTTTCTCCCATTCTGAGGGCTGTCTTTTGGTCTTGTTTATGGTTTCCTTTGCTGTGCAAAAGCTTTGAAGTTTCATTAGGTCCCATTTGTTTATTTTTGTTTTTATCTCCATTACTCTAGGAGATGGGTCAAGAAGGATCTTGCTGTGATTTATGTCATAGAGTGTTCTGCCTATGTTTTCCTCTAAGAGTTTGATAGTTTCTGGCCTTACATTTAGGTCTTTAATCCATTTTGAGCTTATTTTTGTGTATGGTGTTAGGGAGTGATCTAATCTCATACTTTTACATGTACCTGTCCAGTTTTCCCAGCACCACTTATTGAAGGGGCTGTCCTTTCTCCACTGTATATTCCTGCCACCTTTATCAAAGATAAGGTGACCATATGTGCATGGGTTTATCTCTGGGCTTTCTATCCTATTCCATTGATCTATCTTTCTGTTTTTGTGCCAGTACCATACTGTCTTGATTACTGTAGCTTTGTAGTATAGTCTGAAGTCAGGCAGCCTGATTCCTCCAGCTCCATTTTTTGTTCTCAAGATTGCTTTGGCTATTCGGGGTCTTTTGTGTTTCCATACAAATTGTGAAATTTTTTGTTCTAGTTCTGTGAAAAATGCCAGTGGTAGTTTGATAGGGATTGCATTGAATCTATAGATTGCTTTGGGGAGTAGAGTCATTTTCACAATGTTGATTCTTCCAATCCAAGAACATGGTATATCTCTCCATCTGTTTGTATCATCTTTAATTTCTTTCATCAGTGTCTTATAATTTTCTGCATACAGGTCTTTTGTCTCCTTAGGTAGGTTTATTCCTAGATATTTTATTCTTTTTGTTGCAATGGTAAATGGGAGTGTTTTCTTGATTTCACTTTCAGATTTTTCATCGTTAGTATATAGGAATGCCAGAGATTTCTGTGCATTAATTTTGTATCCTGCTACTTTACCAAATTCATTGATTAGCTCTAGTAGTTTTCTGGTAGCATCTTTAGGATTCTCTATGTATAGTATCATGTCATCTGCAAACAGTGACAGCTTTACTTCTTCTTTTCCGATTTGGATTCCTTTTATTTCCTTTTCTTCTCTGATTGCTGTGGCTAAAACTTCCAAAACTATGTTGAATAAGAGTGGTGAGAGTGGGCAACCTTGTCTTGTTCCTGACCTTAGTGGAAATGCTTTCAGTTTTTCGCCATTGAGGATGATGTTGGCTGTGGGCTTGTCATATACGGCCTTTATTATATTGAGGAAAGTTCCCTCTACACCTACTTTCTGCAGGGTTTTTATCATAAATGGGTGTTGAATTTTGTCAAAAGCTTTCTCTGCATCTATTGAGATGATCATATGGTTTTTCTCCTTCAATTTGTTAATATGGTTAATCACATTGATAGATTTGCGTATATTGAAGAATCCTTGCATTCCTGGAATAAACCCCACTTGATCATGGTGTATGATCCTTTTAATGTGCTGTTGGATTCTGTTTGCTAGTATTTTGTTGAGGATTTTTGCATCTATGTTCATCAGTGATATTGGCCTGTAGTTTTCTTTCTTTGTGACATCCTTGTCTGGTTTTGGTATCAAGGTGATGGTGGCCTCGTAGAATGAGTTTGGGAGTGTTCCTCCCTCTGCTATATTTTGGAAGAGTTTGAGAAGAATAGGTGTTAGCTCTTCTCTAAATGTTTGATAGAATTCGCCTGTGAAGCCATCTGGTCCTGGGCTTTTGTTTGTTGGAAGATTTTTAATCACAGTTTCAATTTCAGTGTTTGTGATTGGTCTGTTCATATTTTCTATTTCTTCCTGATTCAGTCTTGGCAGTTTGTGCATTTCTAAGAATTTGTCCATTTCTTCCAGATTGTCCATTTTATTGGCATAGAGTTGCTTGTAGTAATCCCTCATGATTTTTTTTATTTCTGCAGTGTCAGTTGTTACTTCTCCTTTTTCATTTCTGATTCTATTGATTTGAGTCTTCTCCCTTTTTTTCTTGATGAGTCTGGCTAATGGTTTATCTATTTTGTTTATCTTCTCAAAGAACCAGCTTTTAGTTTTATTGATCTTTGCTATTGTTTCCTTCATTTCTTTTTCATTTATTTCTGATCTGATTTTTATGATTTCTTTCCTTCTGCTAACTCTGGGGTTTTTTTGTTCTTCTTTCTCTAATTGCTTGAGGTGCAAGGTTAGGTTGTTTATTCGAGATGTTTCCTGCTTCTTAAGGTGGGCTTGTATTGCTATAAACTTCCCTCTTAGAACTGCTTTTGCTGCATCCCATAGGTTTTGGGTCGTTGTATCTCCATTGTCATTTGTTTCTAGGTATTTTTTAATTTCCTCTTTGATTTCTTCAGTGATCACTTCGTTATTAAGTAGTGTATTGTTTAGCCTCCATGTGTTTGTATTTTTTACAGCTCTTTTCCTATAATTGATATCTAGTCTCATGGCGTTGTGGTCGGAAAAGATACTTGATATAATTTCAATTTTCTTAAATTTACCAAGGCTTGATTTGTGACCCAAGATATGATCTATCCTGGAGAATGTTCCATGAGCACTTGAGAAAAATGTGTATTCTGTTGTTTTTGGATGGAGTGTCCTATAAATATCAATTAAGTCCATCCTGTTTAATGTATCATTTAAAGCTTGTGTTTCCTTATTTATTTTCATTTTGGATGATCTGTCCATTGGTGAAAGTGGGGTGTTGAAGTCCCCTACTATGAATGTGTTACTGTCGATTTCCCCTTTTATGGCTGTTAGTTTTTGCCTTATGTATTGAGGTGCTCCTTTGTTGGGTGCATAAATATTTACAATTGTTATATCTTCTTCTTGGATCGATCCCTTAATCATTATGTAGTGTCCTTCTTTGTCTCTTCTGATAGTCCTTATTTTAAAGTCTATTTTGTCTGATATGAGAATTGCTACTCCAGCTTTCTTTTGGTTTCCATTTGCATGGAATATCTTTTTCCATCCCCTTACTTTCAGTCTGTATGTGTCTCTAGGTCTGAAGTGGGTCTCTTGTAGACAGCATATATATGGGTCTTGTTTTTGTATCCATTCAGCCAATCTGTGTCTTTTGGTGGGAGCATTTAGTCCATTTACATTTAAGGTAATTATCGATATGTATGTTCCTATTCCCATTTTCTAAATTGTTTTGGGTTCGTTATTATAGGACTTTTCCTTCTCTTGTGTTTTTGTCTAGAGAAGTTCCTTTAGCATTTGTTGTAAAGCTGGTTTGGTGGTGCTGAACTCTCTCAGCTTTTGCTTGTCTGTAAAGGTTTTAATTTCTCCATCAAATCTGAATGAGATCCTTGCTGGGTAGAGTAATCTTGGTTGCAGGTTTTTCTCCTTCATCACTTTCAGTATGTCCTGCCACTCCCTTCTGGCTTGTAGAGTTTCTGCTGAGAGATCAGCTGTTAACCTTATGGGGATTCCCTTGTGTGTTATTTGTTGTTTTTCCCTTGCTGCTTTTAATATGCTTTCTTTGTATTTAGTTTTTGACAGTTTGATTAATATGTGTCTTGGCGTATTTCTCCTTGAATTTATCCTGTATGGGACTCTCTGTGCTTCCTGGACTTGATTAACTATTTCCTTTCCCATATTAGGGAAGTTTTCAACTATAATCTCTTCAAATATTTTCTCAGTCCCTTTCTTTTTCTCTTCTTCTTCTGGAACCCCTGTAATTCGAATGTTGGTGCATTTAATGTTGTCCCAGAGGTCTCTGCGACTGTGCTCAGTCCTTTTCATTCTTTTTTCTTTATGCTGCTCTGCAGTAGTTATTTCCACTATTTTATCTTCCAGGTCACTTATCCGTTCTTCTGCCTCATTTATTCTACTACTGATCCCATCTAGAGTATTTTTCATTTCATTTATTGTGTTGTTCATCATTGTCTGTTTCATCTTTATTTCTTCTAGGTCCTTGTTAACTCTTTCTTGCATTTTGTCCATTCTATTTACAAGATTTTGGATCATCTTTACTATCATTATTCTGAAGTCTTTTTCAGGTAGACTGCCTATTTCCTCTTCATTTGTTAGGTCTGGTGCCTTTTTATCTTGCTCCTTCATCTGCTGTGTGTTTTTCTGTCTTCTCATTTTGCTTATCTTACTGTGATTGGGTTCACCTTTTTGCAGGCTGTAAGTTCGTAGCTCCCATTGTTTTTGATGTCTGTCTCCAGTGGCTAAGGTTGGTTCAGTGGGTTGTGTAGGCTTCCTGGTGGAGGGGACTAGTGGCTGTGTTGTGGTGTATGAGGCTAGATCTTGTCTCTCTAGTGGGCAGGTCCACATCTGGTGGTGTGTTTTGGGGTGTCTGTGGACTTATTATGATTTTAGGCAGCCTCTCTGCTAGTGGGTGGGGTTGTGTTCCTGTCTTGCTATATGGTTAGCATAGGTTGTCCAGCAGTGTAGCTTGCTGGTCGTTGAGTGAAGCTGGGTGCTGTTGTTGAGTTGGAGATCTCTGGGAGATTTTCGCCGTTTGATATTATGTGGGGCTGGGAGGTCTCTTCTTGACGAGTGTTCTGAAGTTGGCTCTCCCACCTCAGAGGCAGAGTCCTGATTCCTGGCTGGAGCAGCAAGAGCCTTTCATCCACTCGGCTCAGAATAAAAGGGAGAGAAAGTAGAGAGAATTAGTAGAAGTAGGAGGAAATAGGAAAGAAAGAAAGAAAGAAAGAAAGAAAGAAAGAAAGAAAGAAAGAAAGAAAGAAAGAAAGAAAGGAGGGAAGGAAGGAAGGAGGGAAGGAAGAAAGAAAGAAGAAAAGAAAGGAAGAAGGCAAGAAGGAAAGAAAGGAGGGAGGGAGGGAGGAGGGAAGGAAGGAAGGAATGAGGGAAGGAAGGAAAAAATAAAGAAAGAAGATACAGTAAAATAAAATAAAGTGTAATAAAGTTATTGAATTAAGAAAAGAAATAGAGAAAAAAAAAGGGACGGATAGAACCTTAGGACAAATGGTGGAAGCAAAGTTATAGAGACAAAATCTTACATAGAAGCATACACATATACCCTCACAAAAAGAGGTAAAGTGGAAAAAATCATAAAACTTGCTCTCCAAGTCCACCTCCTCAATTTGGGACGATTCGTTGTCTCAAAAAGGGAAGGAAGGAAGGAAAGATAGAAAGAAGGTAAAGTATAATAGAGTTCTTTAAATTAAAATTAATTATTAAGAAAAAAATTAAAAAAAAAAAACAATGGACGGATAGAACACT
>NW_006796856.1:5059-95992 GCF_000442215.2 Lipotes vexillifer | reverse complement strand
ACAAGCCTCTCGGGCTGGTGAGTGCCGGTCGGCACCGATCCTCTATGCGGGAATCTCTCCGCTTTGCCCTCCGCACCCCTGTTGCTGTGCTCTCCTCCGCGGCTCCGAAGCTCCCCGCTCCGCCTCCCGCAGTCTCTGCCCGCGAAGGGGCTTCCTAGTGTGTGGAGACCTTTCCTCCTTCACAGCTCCCTCCCACTGGTGCAGGTGCCGTCCCTATTCTATTGTCTCTGTTTTTAATTAATTTTTTCTTTTGCCCTACCCAGATACGTGGGGAGTTTCTTGCCTTTTGGGAGGTCTGAGGTCTTCTGCCAGCACTCAGTAGGTGTTCTGTAGGAGTTGTTCCACATGTAGATGTATTTCTGGTGTATTTGTGGGGAGGAAGGTGATCTCCGCGTCTTACTCCTCCGCCATCTTTCCACCGCCTCCCCTTTGATATATTTTTAAATGATAAAGATTCTTTTCAAAATACCTAACACCTAAATTTTCAGGATTTTTGTTAGAACAGCAAAAAATTATCAATTGTTTATTTTTTACAAATTACTACTTTACCTATTTCCTACAAGAACTTTAATATCTAATCATTTTATAGTTTTGCATTTTCCCCATCTCAATTATTATCAATCTAAGATTGGCAAATTTGTATTCTTACGTTTGATTACCTATTTGTATAACTTTTTGCAGCTAACTTTCCCTCAGTAGTATCCCTGTCAAATTCTGACATCTCCAGAACAAGCGTATGGATATGAACAACATTTTACTTCCGGAATAAGCTTTCTTGTGCATGTTCCCTATTTTATTTTTTATAATTTGTTGACTTTTTCTTTGTACTCAGACCAAAATAACAAAGCCTCATTTATTCCCCCTATTTGGTCACTAAATACTATTACTAAATGTTGCTCACTAATACTAGTAAAAGCTCATCCACTGTCATATACTGTTTCACATTTTCAATGGTACTGCTCCCATTCTCTTGGAGTTTTACCTGCCTCCTACCTGGTCTCTATGCCTCCTAATTTTTCATTTATTTAATGCAGTAAATACCACAGGCATACTGATCTTCACACTAATAGGTTTAATATCTTACTCTTCTGCTTCAAAAGTTCCATTTAAAAAACCCTCAAACTTCTTATTTTATTTGAAGTTCTTAATATTATGATTCTATTTATTTCTTCCTGATTTCTCTCTTTCAACTATAAAGACAAAGAAAATATAAACTTTCTTTGTACATATAGTTTCAGTTTTTCTCTACTTCTTCCCTGTAACAGTTCTCTATCCTGCAAGCATTCCATTCTTATCCTAACTGTTCACCGCATAGACACTGCCTACTTCCTACTCTTCTACACCCAGCCTATCTTATACCTGTTATGCCTACTCTCTTGAAAATTCCTGCCTTGTTTTATATAATATAGAATTCACCACCAAATGGAGATTTAATAGGTATCCACTCTCATCCATTACCCAGCATAGCTTACAATACTTGCTCTACTCATGTGCAATATACACCAGCTTTTTTTTAACCTTTACTGTTTTACCTGACGGTGCTTTTAACCAGCGCTCTGTGTATCACGACGCTGAGATACAAAGCAGTAGTCCTCTGTAATTAGTTCTGCCATGAAAAAGCATGATATTGAAGGGCATGGAGTAATGCATGTACTAACAATACAAGAATTTACTATGTTACACACACTCATTAAGGAGACCTATTTCAAAATAAAACATTATGTTTTATAAATGGGATTATTTGCTCCAGGATTTAAGTGAGGACCGCCCGATTCTGAGATCTCTAGATAATACTACTTACATCTCCCATGTAAGCGACACTTCCATAGGTAATCCATAATGTTTGCCTACAGATTCTTAGATTATAAAGCCCCCAATTTTCTTCCACTGTGTCTTCACCCAACACCTTCTCTCATAAATTTCTGACCAATCCCTATACCTGCTAAACATGACTACTTTGTCATTCAGATTCATCCAAGCGTCCCCTCATAGCCTAAATCTCTTCTCTACACGTTCCTTCTACCTATTTTGCTTTTAGTCTCTCCTATGAGAATACTGCTTCCCCTTCGGCATTACTAAATATTGACTATTTTCCCGACTCGATACCTAACATAGGTTCTAGAGGTGGGGTATGGTCCCCTTTACTCCTTGCTACTTTCACATCACTCATGAGAGGTGAAAAGATAAGAACTAAGTTTACAGTTAAGTTGTCTAATTTTAGAATGTTAACAATGTAGAAATTAATAACTGTGTCTCTGTTAATTAGTATTGTACAAAACTAGTAGTGGAATAAGTCAGATATTATCAAATACTAATTTGTCCTTAACAATAAGTCTTAAACATAAAAAGAAAGTTTTAAGAGACTGTCTATGAAAGTTTTTGCAAAGTTTATGCCTGTCTACAAAGTCTGCTGAATGAGAAGTGTCCATGTACTCTATCTGGATCCTTCAATGCCCTCAAGAATTATTATTGAAATTAATCATGTAATATAGTAAATATTTTTTCCATTCATAATTAAAATGTTTGAATGACCATGATGCTTCAACAGAAATGCCATGCAATTTAAAATTGTCTTTTTATAATCTAAATATTCAAAAACCCTCAAATTAAGAACCAATTTAAGATGTGTAGTTCTCTTGAATGTTTTAGTAGCAGCCAAATGTGATAGAATGCAGAATGTGTATTGAAAAAGCAAACATGATTTACGTGTCAGTAAAGCTCATTACAGAAATAGGCTCACAGTGTTCCATTAAGATGCAACACTTGCTTTTGTTTAAGTTCTAGTTTGCAAGAGGGTAAATTTAATCTATATAGCCACTATTCCAGTAAAATGCATTTGTATGAAACATAATACATGAAAACCAATTATGGAAAATATTGACTCTGAAATATGCATGTGTCTGTAAAGCTTTGTTTTCCATTTTGAAACGTGTTCTTGGCACAATATTTCATGATTTTATTTAAAAAAGAAACTTTATAGGAGTTATTTATTCTCATTTTAATTTAATTCTCATTTTTAGTTTTAAAAAAAGGTGATGATTTTCTAAAGAAATTTGATATAGTTGTATACCACGTTAAAAATGTATAGAAAAAAAAATTTTAAATGCAATAAGGCAACTTGCATTACTGGATAGTTCCTCAATAATAGTTAGCATTTTGATCCAAATAAAAATAGGCAAGTATAACTATTCTTAAACATAGCCCTGGTCGGTACAGGAATCAGAGTCCTTAGAAAACAGAAAAATATATAAGGATTAAATGAGACATCTTATTTGTGGCTTAGAGCATATTTATTTATTTATTTTTAGCATGTTTATTGCTGTATAATTGCTTCACAGTGGTGTGTTAGTTTCTGCTTTATAACAAAGTGAATCAGCTATACATATACATATATCCCCATATCTTCTCCCTCTAGCGTCTCCCTCCCACCCTCCCTATCTCACCCCTCTAGGTGGTCATAAAGCACCGAGCTGATCTCCCTGTACTATGTGGCTGCTTCCCACTAGCTATCTAATTTATACTTGGTAGTTTATATATGTCCATGCCACTCTCTCACTTTGTCCCAGCTTACCCTTTCCCCTCCGCATGTCCTCAAATCCATTCTCTACCTCTGTCTCTTTATTCCTGTCCTGCCCTTAGGTTCTTCAGAACCTTTTGGTTACATTCCATGTATATATGTTACTATATGGTATTTGTTTTTCTCTTTCTGACTTACTTCACTCTGTATGACAGACCCTAGGTCCATCCACCTCACTACAAATAACTCAATTTCGTTTCCTTTTATGGCTGAGTAATATTCCATTGTATATATCTGCCACATCTTCTTTATCCATTCATCTGTCGATGGACACTTAGGTTGCTTCCATGACCTGACTATTGTAAATAGAGCTGCAATGAACATTGTGGTACATGACTCTTTTTGAATTATGGTTTTCTCAGGGTATATGCCCAGTAGTGGAATTGCTGGGTTATATGGTAGTTCTACTTTTAGTTTTTTAAGGAACCTCCATACTTTTCTCCATAGTGGCTGTGTCAATTTACATTCCCACCAATAGTGCAAGAGTGTTCCCTTTTCTCCACACCCTCTCCAGCATTTATTGTTTCTAGATTTTTTGATGATGGCCATTCTGACCAGTGTGAGGTGATACATCATTGTAGTTTTGATTTGCATTTCGCTAATGATTAGTGGAGTTGAGCGTCCTTTCATGTGTTTGTTGGAAATCTGTGTACCTTCTTTGGAGAAGAAGGTCTTCTTTAGGTCTTCTGCCCATTTTTGTATTGGGTTGTTTGTTTTTTTGATATTGAGCTGCATGTGTAGCTTGTAAATTTTGGAGGTTAATCCTTTGTCAGTTGCTTTGTTTGCAAATACTTTCTCCCATTCTGAGGGTTGTCTTTTCTTCTTGTTTATGATTTCCTTTGCGGTGCAAAATCTTTTAAGTTTCATTAGTTCCCATTTGTTTACCTTTTTTAAATTTCCATTTCTCTAAGAGGTGGGTCAAAAAGGATCTTGCTGTGATTTATGTTATACAGTGTTCTGCCTATGTTTTCTTCTAAGAGTCTTGTAGTGTCTGGCCTTACATTTAGGTCTTTAATCCATTTTGAGTTTATTTTTGTGTATGCTGTTAGGGAGTGTTCTAATTTCATTCTTTTACATGTAGCTGTCCAGTTTTCCCATCACCACTTATTGAAGAAGCTGTCTTTTCTCCATTGTATATTCTTGCCTCCTTTATCAAAGATAAGGTGACCATATGTGCATGGGTATATCTCTGAGCTTTCTATCCTGTTTCATCGATCTATATTTCTGTTTTTGTGCCAGTCCCATACTGTCTTGATTAATATTGCTTTGTAGTATAGTCTGAAGCCAGGGAACTTGATTCCTCCTGCTTCGTTTTTCATTCTGAAGATTGCTTTGGCTGTTTGGGGTCTTTTGTGTTTCCATACAAATTGTGAAATTTTTTGTTCTAGTTCTGTAAAAAATGTCATTGGCAGTTTTATAGGGATTGCATTGAATCTGTAGATGGCTTTGGGTAACATAGTCATTTTCACAATGTTAATTCTTCCAATCCAAGAACATGGTATATCTCTCCAGCTGTTTGTATCATTTTTAATTTCTTTCATCAGTGTCTTATAGTTTTTTGCATGTAGGTCTTTTGTCTCCTTAGGTAGGTTTATTCCTAGGTATTTTATTATTTTTGCTGTAATGGTAAATGGGAGTGTTTCCTTAATTTCTCTTTCAGATTTTTCATGATTAGTGTATAGAAATGCAAGAAATTTCTGTGCATTAATTCTGTATCCTGCTACTTTACCAAATTCATTGATTAGCTCTAGTAGTTTTCTGGTAACATCTTTAGGATTCTCTATGTATAGTACCATGTCTTCTGCAAACAGTGACAGCTTTACTTCTTCTTTTCTGATTTGGGTTCCTTTTATTTCTATTTCTTCTCTGATTGCTGCAGCTAAAACTTCCAAAACTATGTTGAATAATAGTGGTGATAGTGGACAACCTTGACTTATTCCTGATCTTAGAGGAAGTGTTTTCAGTTTTTCACCATTGAGAATGATGTTGGCTATGGGGTTTGTCATATATGGCCTTTATTATTTTGAGGTAAGTTCCCTCTATGCCTACTTTCTGGAGGGTTTTTATCATTATGTTGTTGAATTTTGTTAAAAGCTTTTTCTGCATCTATTGAAATAGCATATGGTTTTTATCCTTCAGTTTGTTAATATGGTTTATCACATTGATTGATTTATGTATATTGAAGAATCCTTGCATTCCTGGGATAAACCCATTTTATCATGTTGTATGATGCTTTTAATGTGCTGTTGGATTCTGTTTGCTAGTATTTTGTTGAGGATTTTTGCATCTATGTTCATCAGATATATTGGCCTGTAGTTTTCTTACTATGTGACATCTTTTTCTGGTTTTGGTATTAGGGGGATGGTGGCCTCAGAGATTGAGTTTGGGAGGGTTCCTCCCTCTGCTATATTTTGGAAGAGTTTGAGAAGGATAGGTGTTAGCTCTTCTCTAAATGTTTGATAGAATTCACCTGTGAAGCTGTCTGGTCCTGGGCTTTTGTTTGTTGGAAGATTTTTAATCGCAATCTCAATTTCAGTGCTTGTGATTCATCTGTTTGTATTTTCTAATTCTTCCTGGTTCAGTCTTGGAAGGTTTTGCTTTTCTAAGTATTTGTCCATTTCTTTCAGGTTGTCCATTTTATTGGCATAGAGCTGCTTGTAGTAATCTCTCATGATCCTTTATAATTCTGCATTGTCAGTTGTTACTTCTCCTTTTTCATATCTAATTTTATTGATTTCAGTCTTCATTTTTTTCTTGATGAGTCTGGCTAATGGTTTATCAATTTTGTTTATCTTCTCAAAGAACCAGCTTTTAGTTTTATTGATCTGTGCTATCGTTCCTTCATTTCTTTTTCATTTATTTCTGATCTTATCTTTATGATTTCTTTCCTTCTGCCAACTTTGGGATATTTTTGTACTTCTTTCTCTAATTGCTTTAGGTGTAAGGTTAGGTTGTTTTTTTGAGATGTTTCTTGTTTCTTGCAGTAGGATTGTATTGCTATAAACTTCCCTGTTAGAACTGCTTTTGCTGCTTCAGGTTTTGGGTCATTGTGTTTTCATTTTCATTTGTTTCTAGGTATTTTTTGATTTCCTCTTTGATTTCTTCAGTTATCTCTTGGTTATTTAGTAGTGTATTGTTTAGCCTCCAGGTGTTTGCATTTTTTACAGATTTTTTCCTGTTATTGTTATCTAGTCTCATAGCATGTGACCAGAAAAGATACTTGATATGATTTCAATTTTCTTAAATTTACCAAGGCTTGATTTGTGACCCAGGATATGATCTATCATGGAGAATGTTCCATGAACACTTGAGAAGAAAGTGTATTCTCTTGTCTTTGGATGGAGTGTCCTATAAATATTAATTAAGTCCATCCTGTGTAATGTATCATTTAAAGCTTGTGTTTCCTTATTTATTTTCATTTTGGAAGATCTGTGCCTTGGTGAAAGTGGAGTGTTAAAGTACACTACTATGATTGTGTTACTGTCGATTTCCCCTTTTATGGCTGTTAGTATTTGCCTTATGTATTGAGGTGCTCCTATATTGGGTGCACATATATTTACAGTTGTTATATCTTGTTCTTGGATTGATCCCTTGATCATTATGTAGTGTCCTTCTTTGGCTGTTGTAATAGTCTTTATTTTAAAGTTTATTTTTTCTGATATGAGAATTGCTACTCCAGCTTTCTTCTGATTTCCATTTACATGGAATATCTTTTTCCATTCCCTCACTTTCAGTCTGTATGTGTCCCCAGGTCTGAAGTGGGTCTCTTGTAGATAGCATATATAAAGGTCTTGTTTTTGTATCCATGCAGCCAGTCCGTGACTTTTGGTTGGAGTATTTATTCCATTTATATTCAAGGTAGTTATCAATAGGTATGTTCCTATTACTATTTTCTTAATTGTTTTGGATTTGTTAGTGTAGCTGTCTTCCTTCCTTTGTGTCTCCTGCCTAGTGGAATTCCTTTAGCATTTGTTGTAAAGCTGGTTTGGTGGTGCTGAATTCTCTTCACTTTTGCTTGTTTGTAAAGTTTTTAATTTCTCTGTCGAATCTGAATGAAATCCTTGCTGGGTAGAGTAATCTTGGTTGTAGATTTTTCCCTTTCATAACTTTAAATATGTCCTGTCACTCCCTTCTGGCTTGCAGAGTTTCTGCTGAAAGATCAGCTGTTAACCTTATGGGAATTCCCTTGTATGTTATTGCTTTTCCCTTGCTGCTTTTAATACTTTTTCTTTGTATTTAATTTTTTATAGTTTTATTAATATGTGTCTTGGTGTGTTTCTCTTTGGATTTATCCTGTATGGGACTCTCTGCGCTTCCTGGACTTGATTATTTCCTTTCCCATGTTAGGGAAGTTTTCAACTATAATCTCTTCAAATATTTTCTCAGTCCATTTCTTGTTCTCTTTTTCTTCTGGGACCCATGTAATTCAAATGTTGGTGCATTTAATGTTGTCCCAGAGGTTTCTGAATTTGTCCTTAATTCTTTTCATTCTTTTCTCTTTTTTCTGCTCTGAGGTAGTTATTTCCACTATTTTATCTTCCAGGTCTCTTATCTACTCTTCTCCCTCAGTTTTTCTGCTATTGATTCCTTCTAGAGAGTTTTTAATTTCATTTATTGTGTTGTTCATCATTGTTTGTTTGCCCTTTAGTTCTTCTAGGTCCTTGTTAAACGTTTCTTGCATTTTCTCCATTCTATTTCCAAGATTTTGGATCATCTTTACTATCATTACTCTGAAGTCTTTTTCAGGTATACTGCCTATTTCCTCTTCATTTGTTTGGTCTGGTGAATTTTTACCTTGCTCCTTCATCTGCTGTGTGTTTCTGTGTCTTCTCATTTTTCCTAACTTACAGTGTTTGGTGTCCTCTTTTCGCAGGCTGCAGGTTTGTAGTTCCCGTTGTTTTTTGTATCTGCACCCAGCGTCTAAGCTTGGTTCAGTAGGTTGTGTAGGCTTCCTGGTGGAAGGGACTGATGCCTGTGTCCTGGTGGATGAGGCTGGATCTTGTGTTTCTGGTGGGCAGGACCTCGTCCAGTGGTGTGTTTTGGGGTGTCTTTGACCTTATTATGATTTTAGGCAGCCTCTCTACTAATGGGTGGGGCTGTGTTCCTGTCTTGCTAGTTGTTTGGCATAGGGTGTCCAGCACTGTAGCTTGCTGGTCATTGAGTGGAACTGTGTCTTAGCATTGAGATGGAGATCAGTGGAAGAGCTTTTACTGTTTGATATTATGTGGAGCTGGGAGGTCTCTGGTAGACCAGTGTCCTGAACTCAGCTCTCCCACCTCAGAGGCACAGCCCTGACACCTGGCCTGAGCACTAAGACACTGTCAGCTCCACGGCTCAGAAGAAAAGTGAGAAATAAACAAAGAAATAGGGGCTTCCCTGGTGGTGCAGTTGTTGAGAGTCCACCTGCTGATGCAGGGGACATGGGTTCGTGCCCTGGTCCAGGAAGATCCCACATGCCGCAGAGTAGCTGGGCCCATGAGCCATGGTCGCTGGGCCTGTGCGTCCGGAGCCTGTGCTCCACAACGGGAGAGGCCACAACAGTGAGAGGTCCGCATACCACAAAAAAATAAATAAATAAATAAATAAATAAATAAATAAATAATTAAAAAATAAAATAAAATAAAGTTATTAAAATAAAAAATAAAAAAATTATTAAAACCAAAAAAAGTTAAAAAGTAATTTAAAAAAGAAAGTAAAAGAAAGAAAGAAGAGAGCTACCAAACCAAATAACAAATCCACCAATGATAACAAGCACTACAAACTATACAAAGAAAAATAAAAGGACAGGGAGAACCCTAGGAGAAATGGTAAATGCAAAGCTACACAGACAAAATTACACAAAGAACATACACATACACACTCACAAAAGAGAAAAAGGAAAAAAAAAAAAAATATATATATACATATAGAAAGAAAACAGGAAGAGTGCAACCAAATTAATAACCAAATCTACCAATGATAGTAAACTGTAAATACTAAACTAAGATAAACATAAAGCCAGAAACAAATTAGATGCAGAGAGTAGACCCCAAGTCTACAGTTGCTCCCAAAGTCTACCACATCAATTGTGGAATGATTCGTTGTCTATTCAGGTATTCCAGAGATGCAGCGTGCGTGCATCAAGTTGATTGTGGAGGTTTAATCCACTGCTCCTGAGGCTGCTGGGTGAGATTTCCCTTTCTCTTCTTTGTTCCCACAGCTTCTGGGGTTCAGGTTTTGATTTGGCCCTGCCTCTGTGTGTAGGTCACCTGAAGGCGTCTGCTCTTCACTCAGACAGAACAGGGTTAAAGGAGCAACTAATTAGGGAGCTCTGGCTCATTCAGGCCCAGGGAAGGGAGTGGTATGGAATGTGAAGTGAGCCTGCAGTGGCAGAGGCTGGCATGATGTTGCAACAGCCTGAGGTGCACCATGTATTTTCCTGGGGATGTTGTCCCTGGATCACGGGACCCTGGCAGTGGCAGGTTGCACAGACTCCCGGGAGGGGAGGTGTGGATAGTAACCTGTGCTTGCACACAGACTTCTTGGTGGCTCCAGCAGCAGCCTTAGCGTTTCATCCCTGTCTCTGGTATCTGCCCTGATAGCCGCAGCTCGCACCCTTCTCTGGAGCTTGTTTAGGCGGAGCTCTGAATCCCCTGTCTTCGCACACTGTGAAACCATAGTCTCTTGCCTCTTAGGCAGCTCCAGACTTTTTCCCAGACTCCCTCCTGGCTAGCTGTGGTGCACTAGCCCCCTTCAGGCTGTGTTCACACAGCCAACCCCAGTCCTCTCCCTGGGATCTGACCTCTTAAGCGGGAGCCTCAGCTCCCAGCCCCCACCTGCCCCAGCACATGAGCAAACAACCCTCTCAGGCTGGTGAGTGCTGGTCAGCACTGATCCTCTGTGTGGGAATCTCTCTGCTTTGCTCTCTGCACTCATATTGCTGCGTTCTCCTCCGTGGCTCTGAAGCTTCCCCCCCACCAGCTCCCATCTCCGCCAGTGAAGGGGCTTCATAGTGTGTGGAAACTTTTCCTACTTCACTGCTCCTTCCCAGTGGTGCAGGTCCCGTCCCTATTCTTTTGCCTCTATTTATTCTTTTTTCTTTTGCCCTACCCAGGTACGTGGGGAGTTTTTTGCCTTCTGGGAAGTCTGAGGTCTTCTGCCAGTGTTCAGTAGATGTTCTGTAGGAGTTGTTTCACATGTAGATGTATTTCTGATGTGAAGGTGAGTTTCACATCTTACTCCTCTGCCATCTTGAAGGTTTCCCTCTTAGAGAATATCCTCTTTGGCTCCATATTTGCTCTTTAGACCCTCCAGGGCTGTGGTTTGGACCCAGCAACTCTGTTGGTTGGGGATCCTGCCCCCAGAATTCTGTAGGGCAATGGTAGAGCCGCTAGTGGCTTTAGACAGAGGTCAGCTGGCCTGTGGGAAGTAAGCCTATGGCTCCACCTTTTGAAGCAAATGAGGCAGTCCTGACCATCTTTGAATTGCCTTTAGGGGTTATTCTTCCCTTGTCTAGAAGAATGATTTTTACAGCCAAGTAACTCTATAGTCCTATCTTGTAAAATCCAAAATGTCTGACAAACTTCCTTCATTCTTTCTGCTCTCCTTTTCATTCAGTTCAAACTGGAAGTTTTCTGCTGGGTTGCTGATTAAGCCCCTTGTTCACACCCATCTTAATTTCTTTATCAAATAGTTGCTTGGCCTTATTCCTAATGTTCTCTTCTGAATGTGCTTTCTCTTTTTCTGCAATATGGATAGGGTAAGAATTTCTGAATTTATGTGCTAGTTCCTTTTTGCTTAACAATTCTGTCTTCAGGTTACTTCTCTCTTCTCACATTTTACTATAAGCAGACAAGAGGAACCACAATGTTCCTTCAACATTTTGTTTAGAAATGTCTTCAGTTAAGTATTCAATTTCATTCCTCACAAATTCTACCTTCCACAAATCACTAGAACAGGGACACAATTCAGTGAATTTTTTTTGCCATTTTATAGCAAGCATTGCCTTTCCTCCGATTTTCAGTAACATGCACCTCATTTCCATCTCAGACTTCAGCAGATCTCCCTTAATATCCATATTTCTACCACCATTCTGGGTGTGATTATTTATGTTTTCTCTAGGAAGATGGATTCTCTAGAGCAGGGGTCCCCAACCCCCGGGCCATGGACTGGTACTGGTCTGTGGCCTGTTAGGAAACAGGCTGTACAGAAGGAGGTGAGCAACAGGCAAGCAAGCAAAGCTTCATCTGCAGCTCCCCATTGCTCGCATTACTGCCTGACCATTCCCCACCCCCGCACCCCACGCCATGGAAAAATTGTCTTCCATGGAACCGGTCCCTGGTGCCAAAGTCGGTGGGGACTGCTGCTTTAGAGCTCTTTTCTATTCTTTGAGTCCTTACCAGAATTGCCTTCCAAATTCCCTTCACAATATCAACTTTTTCTAGCATACATGTCAGTACTTTTCCAGTTTCTACCCATTACCCAGTTCCAAAGCTGCTTCCAGATTTGGTGGTATTTGTTACAGTAGCACCCTACTTCTTGGTACCAATTTCTGACTTAGTTCAGGCTGCTCTAATAAATTACCATAAACTGGTTTAAAGAGCAAACATTTATTTCTCACAGTTCTGGAGATTGGCAAGTCCAAGATCAAGGTGAAGGCAGATCTGGTGTTTGAGGACAGCCCACTTCCTACTTGCAGACTGCTGCTTCTCTTTGTATCCTCACAGAAGAAGTAGCTCTCTGGCTGCTTCTTTTTTTTTTTTTTTTTTTTTTTTAACATCTTTATTGGGGTATAATTGCTTTACAATGGTGTGTTAGTTTCTGCTTTATAACAAAGTGAATCAGTTATACATATACATATGTTCCCATATCTCTTCCCTCTTGCGTCTCCCTCCCTCCCACCCTCCCTATCCCACCCCTCCAGGTGGTCACAAAGCACCGAGCTGATGGGTACTAATTTCATTCATGAGGGCTCTACTCTCATAACCTAATTACATCCCAAATGCCCACTTCCATAGATCATCACGTTGGGATTAGATTTTAACCCATGAATTTGAGGGTGTCTAACAATCCCCAAATCTCACTCACATGTCAATTTATACTTTGACTATGTTTCATGTGTTATTTATTATGGGAATAAATACACTAAGAGAATACAATTTCTATCTCATTTGTGAAGCAGAAGAAAAGTGCATGGTAAAACCAAGGGAAGGCTCCTACAGTTTCTGCTGCAAAATAGCACAGCTCAGTTTTTTTTAACCGTATTTATTTATTTATTTATTTAGGCTAAAGCATGTAACCACAGATGGTCATGCCTACCTTTAATAGAGTACAGAAGTATACTTCTCCCTCAGTGAAGCATTGCAAGCCACATGGCAATGTGTGGGATGTAGTAATCTTTTTCCAGAGAGAGTAGAAAATAATTTATAATTATACACATTGATCTTGGGGAAACTGACATGTTTTTCTGACATGTCCTTCTGTCAAAAAGTCTAGTACAAAATTAAATTTTTTCAGGTCTACTTTGTGTGTCTTTGGAGATTTTCTCATTTATGTTGAAAAAAAAAATGTTACATTTAATGTCCAGAGAATTTATCCTATTGTTATGTTAAATTAAGACTTTTCTCTCATTGTTTTTAATTCAAACAATTTTAAATGTACTTTTCTTATTTACTCATTAATCAACAAATATTTTTAAAGACCTCAGTCTGGGAGGCAATATATAATGTGAAAAATAAATAGGAAAGTGTCCCTGCTCTTAAACAGCTTGTAATACTGTATGAAATAAAACCATATTCAGGCAGTAGGATTTCTAATGAAATTTAATATAGTAGGTGACAAATATATAAAAAGCTTTGAATGTGACGAATTTAGACCAATATTGCTCCATTGAACAATTAATTTAATTGAGCTGAGTAGGTTTAAACCATGTGGCTGATTACTATTCTCTGAATATCTCTCCTGAACCAGAAAATCTCATTCATTAATATGAACATGTGTGTGAAAGAAAAATTTTCTCTGTCTAGTGACTTGTTACTTAATATAAACCTTCCAAATAAATATGAGCGGTATAAATAAAATACTGCAAAATAGAAGAAAAAGTGATTAATTCTGATTGGCATAGGCACTGAAGTTTAAAGCAAAATGTTTTATTTTCAATTTTCTGAAAGTAAGCTAAGATTTCAATCATGTTAGATAATGGATGCACTCAAGCACCAATGCTTGAGATCTCAAAAAATGACACATGCTATTATTGTTCTGGAGTATAGGTGCTTGAACAAAATGGTTATTATTTAAAATTCAAAAATATAAGTTTCATTAAAATAATGGAAGCTGTTAGAATTTGATTTTAGTTTAATATTTGAGAGCCAAAGAAACTGCAGTCCTTCTGACACCAATAATGCCACTAAATGAATTATTAACATGTCAAACATTTTATTAAGTATTTTACATGTATCATCTCATTTAATATTTATTAAACTCCTATGAAACAGGGGTAACTAGTTCATGTTGCAGACTAGAAATCTTAGGTTTAGAGAGTTTATGTAATTTACTCAGTCAAAAGGCTAGAAGCCAGAGCTTAAACTCTGGTCTGCCTTTTCCAAAGTAGAATACTAAATACTTCACTGTAGTTCTTGTATGTATCTTATGTGTTTCATACTTTGGAAGATAAAGGAACTGGAAGTTTGGAAACTGTCTAGAAAGGGATAATATTTAAGAGATCAAGTGATAATAACCTGAATTATAAATTTTCAGTGAGATATTGATTAAAATGTTAAAAGTAACTTTCTGTAAGATAAAGTGTTAAATACATATAATAATGTATTTTAGTACTACTGTTGCAAACAGATATCAAATAGAAGGTAAAGAGCATTATAAAATTATGCAAGAAAAAAATTGAAGACACCAGTATTATGGAATTATAAACATTATTTAACAAGTTTTCAAGTGATTTTAATTTTAATTATTGACATTCAGATAATGAATTTAAGGGTATAAATTATAGGAAGAATATATGATTACCATTTTATTGTTGGTAAATGCTAATAAGCTTTTTATATGGAGTTGATAGGCTTACATTATACAATTAATGTCAAATAAATCACTTATTTTGAATTGTGGCTTTCTCATTTTAATTTTAAATCATTCCTAACTTGTAACATGTTTCTGAGTTTGCTGGGTTTATAATTGCAAAAAAGTAAATAAAATAAAATCCTAATCCTATATTTGAATAAAAAGTAAACAGATTGTTAAATAAGAGTCCATTGTATAATTTGGTCTTTGAAATACTGTCAAGATTTTGAATTAAAAAAAAAAAACATAAAATGAACAGGTTTTACCTCGTCAAAAAATATTATTCAACAAACACAAAAAGTTTTAAATTAATATTGTGTGAAATATACACAAGACAGAGATTAGCATATTAAAATATTACCATTTAGGGCTTCCCTGGTGGCGCAGTGGTTGAGAGTCCGCCTGCCGATGCAGGGGACGTGGGTTTATGCCTCGGTCCGGGAGGATCCTGCGTGCCGTGGAGCGGCTGGGCCCGTGGGCCATGGCCGCTGAGCCTGCGCATCCGGAGCCTGTGCTCCGCAACAGGAGAGGCCACAACAGTGAGAGGCCCTTGTACCGGGAAAAAAAAAAAAAATATATATATATATATATATAACCATTTAAAAATTTACAGAGTGATTAAATAATACATAATACAGCTAATGTTACAACCTAATGGACAACATTAAAATAAGAAAAGAGTAATAGAAATTAAGAGAAAAATTGATGGTCATATTGGGCACATGCATGATTATTTTTCTTATTTACATTTTTCCAACCAATTTTATGTTTGTTTCATGAAATGCATGTGAGAATTCTTTCATTCAGCAACAATTTCAATCAGCATATTTTTGTTGATATTCTCTTTCAGACACTATTCTTGATATAAATACTGAGGATATAATAGTTAACAAAATAAAAAAGTGATTTCTGGTAACAGAACCCTTCCATTCTAATACTAGCATTGTGACTCTTATATGTTTATTTATATTACAGAAGTAAAATTTTTTCCTCATTCTTCATTAAAAAATAAGAAAAAAGTTCCTCCTAGGGGCTTCCCTGGTGGCGCAGTGGTTGAGAGTCCGCCTGCCGATGCAGGGGACATTGGTTCGTGCCCCGGTCTGGGAGGATCCCACATGCCGCGGAGCGGCTGCGCCCCTGAGCCATGGCCGCTGAGCCTGTGCGTCCGGAGCCTGTGCTCCTTTGGCAACGGGAGAGGCCACAACAGTGAGAGGCCCGCATACAGCAAAAAAAAAAAAAAAAAAAAGTTCCTCCTATTTCATTGTGTTTTCATTTGTCTGTTAATAATTTTTGATGCCAAATGGGAAATAACTGAAAAACAGATTCACTGTGTATTCTAGCAACCATCCTCTGAACACCGAGGAAGACCATACATAGCCTCAGCTATAATGGTGCATGTGTACTAGGGTTAGGTGACATCTATTTCCTTTACCCAACTACAAAATAAACCTGTAAGACATGGCCAGTAATAGCTAAGTGAGAACAAAGAAAGGTTAGCAGTGGTGTCAGTCTCCACTGCTTCACTATCAAGGCATTAATACAAATTACTGCCATAATCTTCGCAAACTTCCTCAAGAAGATTATGCATAAAGGTAAATATAATAAAGAATTAATATCTTCCCTTAAAGCAATACTTAGCTGTGCTAGGCTTCCATTTTTGAATACTTCTTTTATTACTTGGTGATATAAGATTTAGTCACAAAACATCAGAGGAGGCAGAGATTGTTCACAAAAGAGCAGAGTTTGCAACATAGCAGACCCACCCTTGACTGAGGTTCTGCTTTTCTTGTTCTTTAGGAAGAAAGACTCCTACTTTTGAACATCAGTTTTCTCCAAGGGCCTTGGGCTAAGGCTGTTACAATTAAATGAATAATTTATCTCTCCTGTGCTTTTTACCTTCCTAAGACACAGGGGAAAATAGGAAAACATTTATTATCTTTGTGTTACTTGAAAGAAAATTTAGTACCAATAAACATGAAATATGTCTTTACTAGATCCTGATGACCAGTTAACATTATCTTATTATGACTTTTAAATAAAGTATTTTTAACATATGCAAAAATAAATATAAAAATATTCAGCAATGGGATTTGTATTCAGAGGGTGATGCCTACTTTACATTTTTCCTATCTTTCAAAATTAAAGAGTAACAGAGAAAAGCTTAAGAAATCCCTTCTAAAAAATACTTAGATTTTTAAGTTTAAAAAAAAAACTTATTTAATGATAGGACATTTTTTAACCTATGCTATAAAGAAGAGAATATTTCATAATTTGATGTAAACAATGGGGACATTATTTTATTAATATTATATATCAACTGTATAAAGCAATGACGATTTTACCATAAGGTGGAACATGTTGGATTCACATGTTCTCCCATGACATGCTTTTAAATTGATGCTAAGTTTGGATACTTTTGCCGTTAAGGCTTTGCAATAGTATATACTTATGTTTGCTTTAAAAACTCACTGAGGGCTTCCCTGGTGACGCAGTGGTTGAGAGTCTGCCTGCCGATGCAGGGGACGTGGGTTCGTGGCCCGGTCCGGGAAGATCCCACATGACGGGGAGCGGCTGGGCCCGTGAGCCATGGCCGCTGAGCCTGCGCGTCCAGAGCCTGTGCTCCACAACGGGAGAGGCCACAACAGTGAGAGTCCCGCGTACCGAAAAAAAAAAAAGAAAGAGTGAGTTTTATGCCATTCTATTGCCTTAAACCTAATATTAAAATTGATAAATGAAAAAATACTACCATAAAAGCGATGATTTTTATAATTTCTATTAATATTTTATTCAAAATGTTTCAAGCATGAAGAATACTCGATGATAAGAAAAAGCTGTAAGGATGCATCACTGAGAAAGAAAGAACACGATAAAAAAAAAACTTCCTTATCTATATAGAAATACTGGCCAAGCTGTTGTATCCTACTGTTCCTGATAAAAGGAGAGGTCATTTTTGTACATATTTTCTGACAGAATGAGGACGTTCATGTTATCCCTGATTAGCTGAATAATGTCTCGTGGCATTTCCTCCATTGATGCAACTGAGCAATGACAGCCTCATTTGCTGTTCATCCTGACCTTCCTTTTCCCCCACTTACTACACCCCTCCCCTCTAACAGACTTAAACAGATCAGTATGTTCCAAACTCTAAAAAGAAAATGCAATTTTTTCTGGCTTACAATACTAAAATTAGATCATTTTCATTAACATTCCCACCAATGTTTTGATTTTTAAAAGTGTGCTTTTCTAAGAAAGGCATTAATGCTTATAAAAATTAATTACTAGGTAAGATTTTGGTTTGGATAAAATTTAATTGAATTTTAAATATACTTTATCTTCATTATATTTTTGTATATACAAACTGAATCTGTCCATTATTTTTTATATTTTAAATATATTTACTCAATTTAATATAAATAACAAATATAGCTGTGAAGTATATTTGTAAGAGAAAGATATATAAAATTAATATTCACTTATTGATAAGCTAAATAACGTGTCCACAACCTACCTTTCAATTTTCTATTTACATCATCTAAACTAATTATCAGGAGGCAAAAAAGGCAACTTGGAGAATCTTACACTTACATAATAAAAGTAAATACATTGCTTTCACCAAAATGAAAATGTTAGTATCTTGAGTGGTGATGGAATATAGACTGCTTTCTTAATGATATCATGTAATATCCACTTAGAACATGGGGTCTTTCTTTATAGTTTGAACGACTGTAAGAAATAGATGATATAGTAACATTAACAAGGGAAGGATAACCTAGTACACTTCCCAAAATATGTCTCATGGTTCATTAGTTGTATTGAAAGTTTCATGTATGGCATCACATATTGTTTTTGTTCTTGGTAAAGTTAGAAAGAACTGTATGAAACAAACAAATGCATTTACTTAGTTCTGCTTGATTCAGCAGCAGTATTTAATGTGCATTGTGACTTTCATGTTTCTAAAATTTAATGAATGTAAAAGCATTTTCCCCAGAGGACCTCATGGAATTAATTTTATAAACACATATTTGGGGGGAGGATAATAATTTAGTGTATTTTAGGATGCTTTAAAATGATAAAGAACAGCTAAATAAACTTAAATGGAAACTCAGGTAAGAGAATTATAGTAGGCCCATAACTCAAATAACTAATTTCCAAGATAGAAACTGCATATTCTTATTTAACTTGTTTGAAAACAGCTCAAATTTACTAATAAAAAGAAAATAAAAAATTTAAAAATTGAATATCAATTTATAGCCATCTGATGGCTGTTGCAGTGTCCCTTGTACCTGTGAAGCTAGTGAGTAAAAAGAATAGCAAGCAATCAGCAAGCAAGAAAAACTAAATAAGCAACAATGAAGTCATTTAAAACTCACTTTTACTTCACAAACTCGAATGCATCTGCTTGCAAGAATTTAATATGCATTCATAATCCAACCGGCAAAAGGTGCTTTAAAGATTTCCAGGCTCTGCAGTGAAGGGCATACAGGAAAAAGGATGGAATGGATGAGGAAGACTATCCACCACATAGAACACACTGATGGCCAAGATTATGGAAGTTCATTATCAAATGCAAATATAAAATAGGAGACAATTATGGGTTGAATTGTCACCCCAAAACTGATGTATTAAGGTCCTAACCCCCAGAACCACAGAATGTGATCTAATTTGGACATAGGGTCTTTACAGAGGTAATCAAGTTAAAGTGAAGTCATTAGGGAAGGCCCTAATCCAACATGACTAATGTCCTTTTAAAAGGAGGAAAGTTGTATATAGAGACATTCATAGAAGGAATGTGATGTGAAGAAGCAAAAGGAGAAGACAGCCATATACAAGGAAAGAGGCTTGGAACAGATCCTTCCCTCATAATTTTCAGGAAGTCTCAACCTAGATAACATCTTGATTTTAAGCTTGTGGTTTCCAGAACTAAGACAATACATTTCTGTCATTTAAGCCATGCGGCCTGAAGTATTGATACTTTGTTATGGTGGCCCTTGGAAACTAGTACAGAAACTCACGTCCCACTATTTGCTATTTTCTTTAGGTCTATATTTTGATCAAGACATATGTAACAGTTAATATTTTTCTACATCACCCTGAGTTATACTATTTCATAAAACATTTAAATGTTTGAATTATAAAACGATTTCTTTTACTATCCAGGATTTCTAGGTAAGTCAATTAAATCTAATAGAATATGCATTTTCCTTTGATTATCAGTTAGTTTATTCAGGAGCTATATGCCCTGAATAAACTATGTTCAGGGCATAGAGCTCCTGAACAAGCTAACTGATAATCAAAGGAAAATGTGTATTCTATTTGCTATGTTCTCACTAAATTACCAGGTGATTTGTATATCACAAAGCTGAGATAAAAATTTCTCCCAAATTCCAGGAAATATAGTTTAATTAAAATATGTTAGATGCAAATAACTGAAATATAACTTAAAGAAATTTATATTTAGTGTGAATAATTAAAAATAATGTTAAATTTCTATAGTAACAAGGAATAATGAACAATAATCCCATTTATACAAATAAAGAATAATTTTACAAATATGTAGCCTTTTAATTTTTAAAGGTAATCATTGAAAAAGAAATCATTGGTATATCTTAATTAAGACTTACTCAAAACTACAGTGAGGTATCACCTCACACCAGTCAGAATGGCCATCATCAAAAAATCTACCATATGACCCAGCAATTCCACTACTGGACATATACCCTGAGAAAGCCATAATGCAAAAATAGTCTGTACCACAATGTTCATTACAGCACTATTTACAATAGCCAAGACATGGAAGCAACCTAAGTGTCCATCAACAGATGGATGGATAAAGAATATGTGGCACATATATACAATGGAATATTACTCAGCCATAAAAAGAAACGAAATTGAGTTATTTGTAGTGAGGTAGATGGACCTAGAGTCTGTCATACAGAGTGAAGTAAGTCAGAAAGAGAAAAACAAATACCATATGCTAACACATATATATGGAATCTAAAAAAAAAAAAAAAGGTTCTGATGAACCTAGGGCAAGACAGGAATAAAGACGCAGACGTAGAGAATGGACTTAAGGACACGGGAAGGGGGAAGGCTGAGCTGGGATGAAGTGAGAGAGTAACACTGACATATATACACTACCAAATGTAAAATAGATAGCTAGTGGGAAGCAGCTGCATGGCACAGGGATATCTGCTTGGTACTTTGTGACCACCTAAAGGGGTGGTATAAAGAGGGTGCGAGGGAGACGCCAGAGGGAGGGGATTTGGGGAGAGACGTATGCATATAGCTGATTCACTTTGTTATACAGCAGAAACTAACATGACATTGTAAAGCAATTATCCTCCAATAAAGATGTTTAAAAAACAAAAGAATGCACTACAATGGCAGGTAACGATATGGACGAAACTCAAACCATGCTGAGACAAATAAACCAGAAATTTTCTTTAAAAAAAAAAAAAAACTGTCGCTCACTTGTATTCTTTTCATATAATAACTGTGCTTAATAATATAAATTATTTTTAATCTATTAGTCTATGAGCATATTAGTATTATCGTGATTCATAATATGTATTTCAGTTATAAAATTACTGTTAATAATTGACTCTAATAAAAAGGTTCTTAATTCATAAAAATATATTAACTACAGCATTCCATTGAAATGTAACACAGTTGCATTGTGAGTTAAAACCAATCTGAATTACAGATTTAATATATTCTTTACTTAAATGAAATATTCTTTACTTAAATGAAATATTCTCTACTTAAATGAAATATTCTTTACTTAAATGAAATATTCTTTACTTAAATACTTTACTTAAATGAAAACATTTTAATCATTTAATCATTTAACACGTATGGGGAATTAAAACATTCCAAAAAACTTATTTAGATAATCTGCGGTATAAGAAGACAATTCATATTAGATTGTGTGTGTATGTTTAAATCACAGGTTATCAAACAATAATTCCAGCAATTCTTGGGAATCTAAGATAGCCTTTATAAACACACACAAATTCATACCTTACAGTAATTCTTTTTTATTATCAGTTTAATTTTGGAGGTGATTAGGATAATTCCTACCTATATCTGTACTGTATGGTTGCGACACTTATTAGAATCCATTTTCCCCCAAGCTCATAAGCTTAAAGGGCAAGATAAATAAACAGATGATAAATGATAAACAGATAGCAGACAGGCATGTTTTTAAAATCATAAAATTTATATAATATCACCATGAAATGGTTTCAGTATATGTCTAATGCATTTATGATCTCAAAAAATATTGATTGATAATATTAAAAATAATGCTAAAAGTCACCTTGATAAACCAGATAAATATTATGACTACATTGGGAAATAACTCACTTGGTGAGGCAAAATAGGCTTTGAAACTAAACATATACAATACAAATTGAAGATTTGGGAATCCTGAATATATTTTTGACAGTTTATATCCAAGAAGTTCCTAATAAAGCAAAAACAAAACCATCTACTTGTGTAATGGAACTCAATTTCTGGCATTATTTAGAACCATCAGCTGAAGTTCTCAAGAATACGAATATTGAATCCTCACCCAATTATATTGTGATAAGGTGGATTGAATCAGGCTACTATTACGTGATTGTTTAGCAAACTTCTCAGATGACAGTGTTCCATACTAAAATTTGTAGAAAAAATCATATATTTACAAATAATGTCACTTATGTAAATTTATGTGAATAAATTTCTAATATTTATACATAGATTAACAACTGTCTATAATCTTAGGTATTAAAATTTTAAGTATTGATTTCACTAATACATTGGAACTTCAAGTTAAGAATTTCCTCCTAACACTGAGATGGCTTATAAAAATCAATCAGGAATTTATATCAAAATGCAACAGTGATTATGATAAATGTAAACAGAGTCTGCTTCTATCCTCTGAAGGAGATTGTAGAGAACTGTTATAAATTCTTGCTTAAATGTTTGATAGAAATCTCCAAAACCCACCTGGGCCTTGTGTTTTCTGTTTTGGAAGATTATTACTTATTAATTCCATTTATTTAATAGATATAGCCCTATTAATATGACTTATTTCTTCCTGTGTGAGTTTTGGCAAATTGTGTCTTTCAAAGAATTGGTCCATTTCATCCAGGTTAACAAATCTGTGGGCAATGAGTTGTTCACAGTATTCTTTTATTATCCTTTTAATGGCCATGTATCCTTTTATTGTGACCTGTAAAGATGTTCCCTTCATTTCTGATGTTAGTAATTTATGTCCTCAGTCTTTTTTTCTCATCTAGACTGGTAGAAGCTTATTGGTTTTATTGGTCTTTTCAAAGTTCAGCTTTGGTTATATAAATTATAGAATACTTTTGATATTGTTTTTTGAGTTGCTCAATACTGTGTTCAGAAGTTACTTTGAGTCAATCTTTGTTTTCTTCCTTCTTTAGAGTAGTTTTCTTATTCATTTGAAATACTATTTGTTTTATTTTCTGTTGATTTCCATTTTAGGCCTCCATCCCAGTTGACTTTGTTTTTGTTGGAAGGAAGGACTGTAGATGTAAAACATCAACAAAATTCCAAAAGTAAGAAAGAAACAAAGAAAGATACTCAGACAGGTGTCATTCCTTCTCAATTATTTCTATAACATCCTTAACACCCATTTCTTCCATCCATTCCAAGCCATTCCTTTAAGTGACAGTTTGTTATTGGCAAAAGGAGAGACTGACTAATAGACCTGTGTTACAGAATAGTGAGTCCAGAAGCAGGAATATATAGGCATACATACATGCATGTGCATGCACACACTTATATTTGATCGTTTGTGTTACTGGAAAGTTTCTGCTTGGGAATGGTAGGAAAATGATGCTTTTATTAAATTGTGCTAGGCCCATTGAATATCCTTATGGACTAAATCAGGGAACCTAATCTCTACATATATCAGTATAAAAAATTACAGATGATTGCAGCTCTAAGTGAAACAGATACCACAATACAATATTTAAAATATAAAATAGAAATATATCTTAATGATTTGAGTGAAGAAACGCTACTTTCCACTATAAATAACACTAACCATATAAGATTGATAAATTTGATTTCTCAACATTTTTAACTTTTGTTCATCATATATAATATGAGAGTATGAAAAAAGCAAGCATTTGATTAGGGAATTATATTTGTAAATCATACATTCACAAAAATATTGGAACCAGAATATTTAATGAACTTCCACAAATTAAAGTGAAAACAACTGAATGCCCTCATCCCTAGTCCATCATGGAAAGAAAATTTTAAAAATGCATTTTATAAAATAAGATATAAAATGGCCAATAAATATATACATATTTATATAAGTATACTAAAATTTGATAGGTATAAGAGAAATACAAATTAAATGCAGTATTACACATACAAATTAAATAATATATAACACAGAAAATTAAATAAAAAATCAGGATTTAGAAAGGATGCAGAGTAATTGTGCTTATATACAGTGAAATGGGAGTATAAGTTGCTATAATTTCTTTGGATAATGATTGACCCTAGTTAGGAAAGCAGGACAGACTTTGTGAGCTACAGTACAGAAATACCTCAAGTGGCCATTAACAGTAGAAAAGATAAATTTTATACATTTTTACACTGAAATTTTATACCAAGAAAAATGACTAATTATTGCAACAATAAACAGTATGTTACATCTCTCAGAAAAATGAGCAAATGATGTCAGACACAAAATCTATTTCTGTATGATTCATTCTTTATAAAAAGTTCAGAAACAAGCAAATATAATACATGGTGATAGAAACTGGAAGAACAATTTGGAGGCAGGAAATGACATGATCATGGTTTCTGATATGCAAGTAATATATTACATCTTGATATGTTGGACGGTTATTTTCACTCTAAAACTTCATTGAATATATACTAATGAGTCATGGATTTTTCTTTAGATACGTTATTGCTTCAACAGTTTATTTAAAAATAAATTCATGAGATAAAACTAAATTAGGACTTAGATAAAATAACTTTATATAAACTTAACAGGAATCAAATGAGGTTATAAAGTAATGAGCTGAACAGTCAACTCAGAAAATTGTAAAAAGAACATCTCAGGAAATCTAAAATAAGGAGAAAGAAATATTAAAGAAAAAGGCCAAAATAAGTGAAATAGAGAAGTTTAATAAAACCAAATTATTTGAAAAGATTAGTAATGTAGAAATATACTTGGCATAACCTAACAAGAAAAAATGGCTATAAATGTGTGATATAATTTTTACTATCATTCAATAGAAGAAAAAGAAAGATTTATTAGTATGTGTTGCTGGGAAGAATGGCTGAAAATAAGGAGGAAACCCAAACAAATAAAACCACTAAATCCTTTCAGAATACCACATATATAAGTGAAATGCATATGAATTAATGATAGATCCTAAATCTGAAAATCAATAAAAGAAAATGTAGGAGAATATTTCTGTTATAGATATGCAAAAGGGCTTCATAAATAATTCTTTATAACTGTCATGGCAAAAAAAAATGAATTTAGTTACCACAAGCAAGTATTTCTGTTTACTGAAGGACACAGTGAATAGAGTTAATGAACATATGACATATTGGAAGATAACTGTAATGTGTGAAAATGACAAGGGAGCAGTGTCCAAAATGTATGCAAATAATCAAGTGACATAAAGACCACAGAATGAAATCAAATACATTATGGACTTAAAGTCTACAACAAGCTAAAAATAGTGTGAAACCGTGATGAAACTAATTAGTAATCAGAAAAATGTGAGAATGAGATATCACTTATGATGCTGAAAAAAAAGATTGAATGAAAAATTAATGACAACTGAGAGCACAGAGCACAAATAGACATTTCCAGAAGCAGCTTTTAAGGATGCATTTCAGAGTAAAGGAAGATAACTCCTGAAAGATAATTTAAAAGGCAAGAAGGAATGAAGAATGAAGTAGCATGCATCTATATTTATTTAAATGACTCAATGTATAAAATAACAATAAATTTATCTAATTTGGAAGTTTAACATTTGTTTAAAATTCTTGGCAAAATTTCAAGTTTAAACCTTACAAAAGGAAGAGTGCAGAGCATAAATTTCAAACCAGACGAGTATAAATGTCAAAGAAAATGAAAAATTTGAATAAAGAGAAATTAAGATAAACTTCAAATTCAAAATATAACTCATAAAGAGAAAAATATAGGCAAATAGAAAGTGCACAAAATTGAAAACAAAATAATTAATATGATGGAAAGAAGCCCAAATATATTAATAAGCACTACAATTGCAAATGGACTAAGTGCAGAATGCAGAAAAGTAAAAATAATTGTTTACTGGAAAATAAAATCCAGCCGTGTGCTGGTTATCACAAGTACATACACCTAAAAATAAGAATCCTTAAATATCCATTTAAATGGATATTCTAGGCAGATATAAATGCAAAAAGTCTTACATGGCTATATTAATGTCATTAACATTTACTTCTATACACAAAATATTGTTAATAATGGACAGAGTATCAGATAAGGGAAAATTAATTCAACAGGAAGAAAGAAGAGTGTATACATGTATGCTCTTTACATGATTTTCTTAAATATTTATAAAGCAAAAATTGATTCAACTGCTGATATGGGTGAATAAATGCCTAACTGATTGGCTGTCCCTCATACAATAACTGAAAGTCTAGATTAAATACAAAAACAATTAGAACAACCTTAAGATTTTGGAGAGTGAACCAAAGCTACCAATTTCTGGAAGGCTGTCAAAACTTTAAAGAAGGGTGGATGAAGAATGAGTGTTAATAGGTACTGGGGTTCTTTTTGGAATAATGAAAATATTCTAAACTTTGATGGTGGTTATGATTGTACAGCTGTGTCAATACACTAGAAACCACTGAATTATGTACTTTGAAAGGGTGAACATTATGGATTATGAATTGCAGTATAACTCAATAGTACCGTTATACAAAGAAATATTTGAAGACAGGATTGTCATAGGATGAATTTGTTTCCCTTTGATTCTAACCTGAATTTAGGCCTCAGCCACAGCACTGTATGGAGCAGATAAAACTGGTATTTTAGTCTTCTGGCCTAGACACTGCCCACATTTCTAGTAGATCCTTGAAAGATATAAGCATGAAGCACACAACAATGAGCCTACTGAAGGGGAAAAAAGAACAACAACAAAAAAAAAGAACTAAGCTTTGAGCCAAATATCAACCAAGAATTAAGGAGAAAAAAAGACATCTTCAGATGAAAGGAAATCAAGAGAATCCATCACCAGCAGATGTACATTATTAAAAAAGCTGAAGACATTCTTCAGATGAAGGGAAATCATTCTTGAGGGAAAATCGAATCTTCTGGAATAAATGAAGAGCATCAGAAATAGCATGTATTGTGGTAAATAGAAAATATTTGTTTTTTCCTCTTAGTTCCAATAACATTCATATATTCTTTCAAAGCGAATTTAATAACATAATATACATATGGATGTAATGCATATAACATAGGTGGCATAAAGGGTGGTAAGACTGGAAAATGTATCTGTAGAGTGGTAAGGTACCTATATTCCACATAAAGCAGAAAAATTTAACTATAAATACATTATGAAAATTTAAGGATGCATATTATAATCCCTAGGGCAATTAAGAAGGAGAAGAAGGAGAGGAAGGAGAGAAAGAGGAAGGAAGAACAAGGAAAAAGAGGAAGAGAGAAGCAGCAAATAGGTATAGTTTAAAAACAAGCTAAAAAGAAATTCTAAAAAATATTTGTAATAATCAAAAAAGAGGCAGAAAAGGAAGAACAGAAACAAAAAATAGAGGGAATAAAGAAAGGAAATTTTAAAATGGTAGTTGTAAATCTCTTCATATCAATAATTACATTTACTCTTAAAACTGTCGAAAAGGACATAAAATCAAGTTCCAACTAAATGCTGCGTATGTTAAATGCCCTTTAATATAAAAAAAATAGTTGTTTTCAAAACAAATAAGAAGGAAAATGTTATACAAACCAAACAATAAGAAAAATGAGATGGCAATATTAATATTAGATAAACTTTAACACAAAAAGTATTTCCTGAGATAAAGAGGAACACTGTAATGATACAAGGAACAGTACTAAGACAAACTTAGAAAACTTAAACTACCTCACTTCAAGTCCTATTATAAAATGATATTAATCAAGACAGAGTAATATTAGCATAAATATTGATAAATAGATCAGTAGGCTGGAATAGAGAGCCCAGAAATAGATCCTCAGTTTTATGATCATCTGATTTTTAGAAAAGGCACCAAATCAATCCTATAGAGAAAGAAATGCCTTTTCAGCAATTGTGCTGGCATAATTGGATACCCACAAAGAATAAAACAAAACAAAATAAAACAAAACATTGACTCTACCTTATACCATATACAAACAAGCAAAAAATTTGAAGGTAATTTAACTATAAATTAACTGTAAAGCTTTTAAAGAAAACATAAGGTCCTAGTGATTTGGAAATATGTAAAATTTATCTAGAAAAATTACAGAAGGAAATAATGTTTCTTTTGTTTTAAATGATAAATTAGACCTCATCAAAATTAAAACCTTTTGGCTCATCAACCTACACTATTTGAGAAGTTTTAAATACAAGCCACATACTGGAATAAAATTATTTATAGATAATATATATGATAAATAGTTACAGTACATAGTTATATGTACTATGATATACATATACTACTATACTATGCATATATATAATACTGATATACAACATATACTTAAAATACTTAAAGTCAATATTATCAAAAGAAAGAATCTAGTTAAATAATAAGCAGTATTTTAACAGATATTTTATCAACGATTCAAATGCCCTACAAGCACATGCAAAATTACTCAACATGATTAGACATCAGGCAATGTGAAGTAAGACCACAATGGAATACTACTTTACACTCAGAAACATTACTAAATGTTGGTAAATTTCCAATTGCTTCTGTAAATGTTATAGCTTGTTTGTGGGGGTGTGAAAATTCCCACATCTTTAGGAAACATTTTAACCATTTCTTATAAAACTAAATATTTAAATATTTCAAATATTTCTTATAAAACTCACCCTACGACCCAGAAATTCCACTTTCAGGTAGTTACCCAAGAAAATTCAACATGCGTTTCATAATAGCTTCATACTACAATGTTCATAGAAGCTTTGTTTTTAATAGCCAAAAACTATAAACTTTGTTATCCATCTGTATGAGGTGGAGAGTGTGCTTACATGGAAAACACACAGCAAACTGAATGACTCTCAAAACCTTATGCTGACTGAGATCAACCTTTTACATAGAGCAAATGCTGCATGTTTCCATTTATATGAAGTTTAACAAATGGCCATGTATGTAATAAATGGGTATAGCTAAATATAGTAAATCTAGGGGATGAGTATACATGTGCTCACTGTAAAATTCTTTCAACTTTAATAAATGTTCAAATATTTTCAAAATAAAAATCTTATAAATTGGTAGAAAAAGAAAGAAATTTACTATAAGAAGTGGATATTTCTATACCCATGTGTCACATAAGGATTGCCAAGCAGAGAAAACAGAATATTTCTTTAAATCTCATTAATATTACTTTACCTATAAGCAGCATTTTACATTGACAAACACACCTCGTTGATATATCAATACTTTTAACTTGGCTTTTAAGAAACACATGTGGTCTTCCTTTTCTAAAAAAAATTAGCAAGCCCTTCATAATTTTCTTTGCTGAATCATCTTACATTTTTGACAAATAATAATTGGAGTGTCCCAGAATCAAGATATTTTCTTCTCTCTTCTATTTACAAACATTATTTGGGTGCACTCATTTGGTCTCTTGCTATAAAATACTGTGTATATATTTTCAGCTCACAGTTGTATATCTTTTGGCCATACAACTCTTCTAAATTCCATAGTTTTCCTACTCAATATCTCCATTTGGAAGTCTAATTTCATCCAAAGCTTATAATATCCAAATACTGAGCCACTGGTATTTTCCAAAACATTCTATATATGCAGTCCTCCTTACTTAGTTCATTACAGTATCATCCTTCCAGTTGGCCAAACTAAAAAAAAAAAAAAAAAAAACTAATTTCATCCAAAGCTTATAATATCCAAATACTGAGCCACTGGTATTTTCCAAAACATTCTATATATGCAGTCCTCCTTACTTAGTTCATTACAGTATCATCCTTCCAGTTTGCCAAAAAAAAAAAAAAAAAAAAAAAAAAATCACTGTCAAGTCCTCCTCTTTCTTTTTCTCTCATACCCATTCCTACCTACTAGACTGTTCTATTAAATCTGTCTTCAAATATATTCAAATTATATGGCCACTTGTCTCAATCTCCATTTCTAGGACCCTATTTCTAGTCACCATCATTTCTACCTGGATTTCTGCACTTGCCTCATGATTGCCTCTTTCCACTGAGTGTATTCTCAAAGAGCAGATAATCCCATTAAAACAGGAAGCAGAGCATGTCATAACTCACCATTTCACATGAGTTAAAGCCCAACTCTTACTACATGGTTTAGTTCCATGTCTCTTTGACTTCATCTGCTATTACTCTCACTCAGGTTTCATTACCTCATTCATGACACAAGGTCATGTTTGCTATTTCTCAAAACTGCCAGGGATATTCCCAAATAAGGGGATTTGTACTGTCTCCTCTGACTGGAAAGAGTATCTGTTTGGCTCCCTCCCTCACATCTAAGACATCTGTGTTCAGAAGTTGCCTTTCAATGAGGTCAATGTTAATCAGGTTATATAGCGTTGCAAATGTTATGTAACGTTAATGGTACACATTACCTCATGTTTCCCTCATGCAATTTATCATCTCTAATTTCCATTTAATTATTTAGTTAGTATGTTGATCATTCCTTACCTGTCATTACAGAATTCAACTCATTAAAAGTTTTGTCAGTTTTCTTCATTCACATTTTCCAAGCATAAAGCCCAAGGCTCAGGATATAGAAGGTACCAATAAGTACTTCTTGACCAAGTTTAAACAGCATAATTTAGTACGTCTGTGTATTAAAAAAATAAAATGAACAACTGAAGAATATGCATTCTTTTTAACATACAAAAGATATTTATATAATTTAAGAGTAAACTGGACCATTTAAGAAAGTTTGTAAACATAAATCATTGATATCATTAAATAACATGCTCTGATAATAGCAGAATTTGGATAGACATAAATAATGAAGAAAGATATACTTAGAACATAATTATACATTTGGAAACTTGTAAACACCATTGTAAATAACACATGAGTTAAAGTACAGCAATCAAATTGTAAAATACTGTAAGCTATGCTATAAAAAGTTTACAGTTCTGAATACTATTTGTAAATATCTCATGATTCAAAGAAGAAACAATAATCAAATTTTAAAATAATTTGAGCTCTTCCATGAGGAAAATGTATATTCTTGAGTGCTAATATCAAAAAATTTAGAAACACTAAAAATGTATTTTTAAATGTGCTTGTAGGAAGTTACAAAAAGAATGACAAAATTTAAAAGTGTGGCAGATTTTATTTTCTAAAGCTGGTTGAAGAAATATGTGCTCTTCCAACAGTATGACTGACTCTTCTCCCAACAAAGGGAGGTGTGGTCTTCATTTGCTTCCCTTGAATCTCAACAGAAACTTGGGACTATTCATTTAAGTAGAGGATATTGGAATGATGCTGTCAAGTCTAAGGCTTGGTCATAAAAAGCATAGACCTTCCACATGACTTCTCACTCTCTAATGATAGGTGCCATGGGAGACCTGAGTGGACATGCAAAAAAGTCCAAATACTTTGAAGTCTCTATGCTAAAGAGGTCACATGTAGACACCACATAAAATAAATATGCCCAAGGAGATTCAGCTTTACTGGCCCTTTGAGTTTTCCCAGCACCAACCACCAGACTTGTAAATGAATATGTTCTGAGATGATTCCATGTCCTGGCCTTCAAACTGCAATAAGAGATGCCAAGTAGAGCAGAGACAAGTCTTCCCCACTGTGTCCTGTCCAAATTTCTGGCTCACAGAATCTGTGAGCATAATAAATAGTTGACAATTTAGCTAAAACTGGAAACTATATTTTCCATATTCCTCTTTCATATATATTTCTAAGTTAGAGTTGACCAAAACAGGAAAATGAATAAGAATTAAAAGTTGGAAATAAAGAAGCATTACTTTACAAACACCTTAGGAGCAGGTCAGATCTAGACATAGAGGTGCCTAGAGGACTCCAGAATCCGGGTGATCTTTCAGACTACTGGCTCCAGCAGCCAATTGTGGACCCAAGACAGCTGCCAAACCCTTCACTGAAGTTGAAAAATAACAAATTCCACAGGTATCTCCACCAGATTTCCCTTCGTGGTTTCACTTTGACAGCTAGACATGTGTGACTTCCAGGATTTCCCTTAAAACTCAAATCTGCCCAACTGTTTCCGTGACTCAGGCTGTTATTGACAGTGATTGTACCTTATTACCAATTCCCATCTTTCTTATTTCATTTAGACAATTTCACTCACATTTGTGTAAGTCCTAATTTCTACAGTAAACTCTTTAGCCCTATAACATTTCAAATAGTTATGTCCTAATTAAAACTGATTAATACAATCATGAATTTATCACCTATCATATAAAAAATGTCTTTGGGAAATATAAACCTTTTTAAAATTCTCTAGCTTATATTTGAGGCTACATCATTGGATAAGAGATCTTGAACATAAAAAAATTTGTAAAGCAAACAACGTATATTTAACCTACAAGGATTTTCATACATCTAGAGTGGGGTTGGCAACCTTTTATTTTTGCAAAGGATGAGATAATATTTTAGAGTTTGTAGGCCTTATAGTCTCTGTTACAACTACTCAACTCTGCAGGTGCAATGTTAAGTCAGCCATAGACAGTACATAAAAAATGATTGTCCCATGTTCCAATAAAACTTTATTTACAAAACAACTGTTAACAGGCCAGACTTGGTCCACAGACCATAGTTTGCTGAACATGGTCTATGGAATCAGGTTGAAACAACTAAAAACAGAAGAATCTGAGAATCTATTTTACCTTGGATTCTACTTAATTAACTTACAAAACTGCTATGTGCAAACCATATTTTATTACATGTTCCTGCCTTAACCATTCATTACTCCCTAATTTCTATCACACATGCATTTTTCTTCTGACACTAAATATCTTAGATATTACACTTTGACTTTTGAAATGTACAGCTCATTTCCAATTAAAGTCTAATTCCACATATCAGTTGACAAATTACATAGACTTGAACTCTCACAGTCTCTTGTGTATCAGCTCATTTTATGCTCAAAATATCCTCTATTTGTTATGGAAACCTGGTAAATGTGTGGGATCCCCCATGGGAAAATGTCAAGAGTAATAGTGGTACATGAAATTTAAATTGATTAAACCCCACAATACTGAACTTCAGCTTGTAAAGCAAATGTGAGGATTTATTCCCTTTGCTCCTTGCTAATAATATAACACCTAAAGAGTGAAAAATAGAAAGAATAAATGAAACACTAGTTCAAAGAGCCTGAAGAACTTGTTAACATTCACATGTTGTGGACTTTACCTCTTTTAGGCCATGAAATCTCAGATTTATTTGGTTACCCTTAGAAGAAAACAAATTACTGTGACATTCCTGAAACGTTTGTAATTCTATCCACAGGCAGCTTAGAGCCTCTCCTTCATTAAGACTCTACATTCTGTAGCTGCTGTAGTCTGTTAAAGTCACAGTAAACATTTTTGACAGCCAGCTGTTTCTTTCTTATGCCATAACTGAACTTTTTTTCTCTTATATATATATATTTTTTTCTTATTATCTATTTTATACATATTAGTGTATATGTCTCAATCCCAATCTCCATAACTGAACTTCTTAAAGTAAATCATTATTTGTATTAAATCCAAACACAATTTTGTCACTCAAATGATAAAAATATTCACCTGTAAATATTACTAATGTGAATTTTGAGTAATATGACATGGTTCTCTGAGAGAAGAATTACACTTCAAGTTCAAAAATCTATTCTTAATTGTACACAAAAGTTCAAATACTATTGAATATTTATGTCACTATGTTTTGACTTTGAACAGTGACTGGTTAAGAAGATTTGTTTTTTCCCCTATGTGATATGGCATTATTAGAAATGTTAAAGCACTATCAGTCAACTATAGCTGTTGATTGTTCAGTTTACACTGAGCTTAAATTTTAGGCATTTAAAGTGAATGTCATCCTTTTTCCCAAGTAAATGATAATATTTTCATCTTTGATTTTAATTCAGGCAGGTATTTTTAACTGACTAATGGACATATTTTGGTGTCCTTAAATCACCTTAAATTGTATGCATGCTTGTGCATGTGATTTTTTTCTGGTGAAAAAAAGTCTGTAGATATTAGTAGATTAAAAAATGGAACTATGAACCAAAATGATCATTAACAGGAAGATGATTACTATGACATTAGGATAAAAAAATAACTTTTCCCCATTTTTTTCAAATAATAATAATAGCATATGTTTTAACTTTATTGTGAAAACTTAGACTCTAAAAATAATTCTGTTTCTGGATTTAAAGGCTTTAAATTAACACTTAAAGAAAATTTTCATATCACACACAAAAAGACATTGCCTAAGACTTCAAAGAAATGACATCAGAATCAATGCCTTTTGCTGAAATCAATCAATAGCTAACATTATGTGACAAATATATTGTAAACCAGAATTTTTCACTGTGCTTCTAATAATGACATGTGGCCCTATGATATAGGAGAGCTATAAGAACTTCTTTCAAGGTTTTGATGTAATCAGGCTTGGGTCTGTACCAGGGCACCAACTGTTTTCTCCTATATACCATTTGTAAAGTCCCAAACAAGTTTTTATTGGTTGCTTGATTTTGTTGTTTAGGCTTTCTCCTTCAATGAATTTTTAAACCACAAAATCATGTCTTTGGAGCATGTTCATCTAAAAAATCTGTCTGGGTTAGGCTAGAAGAGAGCTAGCAAATAGGGCATATTTCTAATTATCCTTACATAAAATTCAAGTTAAAAATAAAATAGAAACCAGTTTCAGAAGAATGACTTAAAAGGAAGACACTTAACCTTCCTGATTCTTTAGTTTTATCATTTGTAAAATCTCTTTTAGCTTGAAACTGCTGTGATTTCAGTTTCAAGAAAAGTCTAGCAAATGAACCATGAAAACAATACTGCATTGATCAGGATAATGGATTAAAAAGGATGTAATGAGTATCGGTGATACCCTTTCAGTGGAATCAAGCTATTAAACACCTAAGGTCAATTTCAGCCATCAGCTACTCAGATATTTTCACTTCAGCTACTAGGTAAATTTAATTGAGCAGAATCTGGGCCTGTGTACTTGACTCAGTAATGTACAGTGAAAACACTATGGTACAGTGTCTAATGCTAATGAGGCAGGTAACCCATCTATTCCTCCAGGCTTATTGGATTGACCTAAATATTATATTATTGCTAAATATTATAATTGGTGGGGTGATCCACTCTTCACTGCCATAGAGCAAGAGGAGAAATAGACCCCGGTGGAGGTGTATCAGAGACATGAATATTCTGAATTGAAATAAAGATGTGAATGCTTCTAAACTGAGAGTCTGCTGAAAAAGAATAACAGAACATCTCTTATTTTTTAACTATATTTAACACTTGGCTATTTATCCAGTATAAAAATGTATAGATATTTTATTTCTGGAAGCTTTATCTTTTTGCTTGTATGACCATACCAGAAGAATTGACCCCTCCTATTTCAGTGAAATGATACAAATAATTGCTTATATTTAGAAACATGATATTCAGCTACAACTGTCAATATTTTAAAAGTAAGTTCAAGGATGGTAATGAGAAAGTTGCCTTCATCACATCATTTAAAAATAAACATGAAAGGGCTTCCCTGCTGGCGCAGTGGTTGAGAGTCCGCCTGCCGATGCAGGAGACATGGGTTTGTGCCGCGGTCCGGGAAGATCCCACATGGCGCGGAGGGGCTAGGCCCGTGAGCCATGGCCGCTGGGCCTGCGCGTCTGGAGCCTGTGCTCTGCAACGGGAGAGGCCACAACAGTGAGAGGGCACAACGTACCGCAAAAAAAAAACATGAGCAATTAAGATTAAGAAATACAAACAATACAAAACACCCAGGAAAAATAATTATAAATGTAAGAGATAAAAATAACTACAACATATTTCTCTGTGTAGTCATTTATGGTCAGTTAGAATGTGCTTTTAGATTACCTTTACTAGAAACATAAGATTTTTTGTCTTAATATTAGTCTTTTTAGGAACTTTGTGAAATATGGTTTAATTTTGTGAGGTAGATAAATTGAACATCTAAACAAATTTACATTTAAAATCAGATTTATTTATTGAAGAAAAATGGCAGATCTAGAACGTGAGAAACAGAGAAGATTAAATTGATATTTTTTGTGAGAGGAGCTACCATTATAAAGAAGCCTTTGAAAAAATAAATGAATGAGTTAGATTTTTTGGTGCTTTTGCTTTCTATTATGAGATGCAATCCTCTATTTTGTGCATTTTCAGGGAACCCGGAAAATATGTTAATTAATTTACAATAATATTTAGATATCTGATTTAAGAGTTTTTAAGTAGAAAACCATGAAAATTTTCTTTATGATTACAGAATTTTGTTCAGATTACCAAGAGTATCATAAGATCTTGTTAGGAAAAAATACTTGATATTTTAAAATAACTGATTTAGTTCAAAAGTCTCTATTTATGAGAAAATAGAGATGTAACAATTGTCTTATTAAAGGACAGTATTACTTAACTGAAATAAAAATTCTGCCTTCCATTTCAGTGATTTTCTCTAGTTTCAAGGGTTACCTGTGATTGAGAATCTAATGATTAGATAAGTAGAAAGTACTATAATCTAAAGCACAACACCGTTCAAATCCTGGCTAAATTGCCTTGATTCTTTTCATTTAAGAAAAAATCAGCTTGAAGTACAAATATTTTTGACATGAAAATATTTATTTTCAAAACTTTCCCGTGCAGACAGCAAACGTTTTCATTCAACCTAGTGGACTTAGTTGTGTGGCTTACTGAGTTTTTTTGGCAGAGGAATGCAAGAACATGAACATCGAAATTTTGAGGCTATAGAAATATTTATTATGTGCTGCATTGTAGTGTAGCTTCCAGACACTCCATTTGGTTAACTTAATACACAATCAATCTTTGGATATGTGAACTGAAGGTCCCAAGCACTCTGAGTTCAATAAATACTTTCTGTAACAACAAGTGGGCTGTACATTCAGGCAGGACTTAAGAGCAAAATAAAATGAATATAAATCATGAATAAAGATGATGCTTATTACATGATTTAGAAACAGAGTGTGGAGATTAAGGTAAGAGATTAAAACTTACTTGGCTAAGGCTCTGGAAATTTATCAATTGTCAGACTTAAGTGGGGATGAATGGAGAAGTAACTAGTATTATTGAGTTCCTATTATGTGGCAGGTGCATAATGCATATAGTGTGTCACTTAATCTAATAATTTAGTATCTTAATTCCCATTTTTATAAATAAGAAATCCAAGATATGTTTACTTTCAAGATTCCATGTGCTGATAACAATGAGGACACTTAAAATCCCATCTAGAAGTCAACTTGGAAGGTGTCAATTAACGTTCTTCTGCAACTAAGCATGTTTGGGGAAGACAAAAATGACTGCTACATTCCAATTTAAGAAGAGTTTTAAGTGAGTTTTCTTTAAATTCTCAAATACCTTTCTTCTTGGCAGGCCCATCCTTTCTTCTCCAAATAAAAATCAAATCTGAAGCACAAATTCTGTGTAAATTAAACATTCACGTTCCATGCAATGTTGAAAAAACTTGAAAATCTAGTATGTTATCTTTAGAGATTTTAGAAATTTACCCCCAAACTGGAAATATGAAAAAAATATTCTTCTGTTAAAATTATCTCAAAATTAAATAGGATTAGAAAGTACTCATAAATGTAAGATTTGAACATACAGAATCTCAAATACAAATATTTATGTGTGTGTGAAATTATTAATTACAAAACCATGGATTTTCTATGTAGCTCTATTTAGAAGACTGATAGGGCCCACATTTTATACAGTGGGCCCTCTATATCTGCAGATATGTAACTCGTGGATATGGAGGGTTGACTGTAAGGGACTTGAACATCAGAAGATTTTGGTATCCATGCGGATCTTGGATAAATTAGCAAAATTGATGGATGGCAAAATAAAAATATACATATTATAATAACCATTGTCCTTTTTGACTATTTTAATTTCAATAAGATTTTGGATGCGATAGTAATAAAACATATACAGCCTTGAAATGATGAAAAGACATTAAATTTTCAGCAGAGAAATGGAAACTATAAAAAATAACTAAATGGAATTTTAAGAGTTGAAAAACAAATACTTCAAATTTAACAAATAATTTACTAGATGGGTCAAATGGCAAAATAGAGAACTGATGCAAGAGAGTAGTTGGAAAGATAGATCAATGAGCATTGCTCAATCTAAAGAATGGAGAATAAAGATATTTTTTTAAAAAATGAATCAAGACTCAAGGACATATGAGACAATGTCAAATGATTTAACATTCATGTCATAGTAGCCTTCAGCAGAGATTTCCCAGAGAAGAAAAATGTATGACATCAACCAATTCCCAAATCTGGTAAAAGGCAAATGCTCAATAAACAAGAAATGAACAAATATAAGAATACAAAGACATTATAAACAAGCTGCTGAAAATTTTTAAAAATCCTGTAATCAGGCAGAGAAAAATAAAATATTACATATGGTAACAATAATATGAATCGCAGTAGATTTATCACCAGAAACACGGGAGGTAGAAAAAAAGAACAACTTAAAAACAAAAATATTTTCAAAAAATTATATGACATTCTAAACACCAAACTGAAAAGGAAACAAGAGAAACGGTGAATATTTGGATACATATAAAGGACTAATGTTCTTCTTTTAAATAATTTAAAATATATATTACTGTTTAACACAAAATTAGAACATTGGTGGGGTTTTCACTTAGATGAAATATATATGACACCAATAACATAAAGGGGGGGAATAAAGGGACTTACATGACTTGTGTTATATATTTTATTTGAAATAATAAAACAACTCTAAATAGATTATAAAGGTTAGTTGTACATATTGTAATCCCTACCTATATGTAAAACAAAACAAAGCAAACAAAAAACCCACCAAATTTGGAACATTCCACTATATGAAAGCTGAGCGCTTATTTGCTGCTTGGCAACAGATTCTTCTTCCATCTTAGGGGAAACCTTTCCCATTTTCTAGGTACACAGTGAACTTCTTTGTATTGCTTAAGAGTGTACATTATATCGCTTTTGGCCAGTCTCACCACCAATATATCTGTCCCTCCAGGAAGGGAATGGTATCTTCACCTGCATCACAAGAGGGGTACATGCTGTCCATCACCCTGAATCAGCTATGGGGAGGGCCTGCTGGCTAGTGGGAGACCTGCACATACTACAAACACTGAATTGTTTTATTTCTTTTCCTTTCTGTAAGTAAAACATTGCTCCACCAGTGACTTGTGAGTTGAGTCTTTCTTGGAGATTCCAAACCTGTAAAATATGCCATGGACCTATGTCTGCAAGCACCTACTTCTGGAGGTTGGCTTTATGACTTTTGCTATCTTCCACACCATGGGAATCCTCACTTCTGATTGGTAGTTTGGAACTTCCTGCTCAACATGTAGAGTATCCCGTATATGTCTGTTAGATCTAGTTGGTTGCGTTGTTCAAGTACTCTATTTGCTTGCTGGTTGCTCTACTCATTATTTAAAATGTGATATTGAAATCTTTATTATTGTAGAAATGTCAATATCTCCCTTTAATTCTGTAACTTTTTGCTTCATATAATTTGATGGTTTATTATTAGGGACATAGGTGTTTATAATTTCTATGTCTTCTCAATATATTGAAACTTTTATTAATAGATGATGTCTTTTTTGTCTTTAGTAAAATTTTTGATTTAAAGTATATTTTGTCTTATGTTAGTATAGCCATGAGAGCAATGAATATCTTTTTCCAGCATTTCCCTTTCTACCTATTTATGTCTTTGGGTCTAAAGTGAGACTCCTGTAGATAGCATATAGTTGGCTCATGTAATTTTTTTTAATCCATCCTACCAATATCATTCTTTTGTTGGAAAGTTTAATCAATATATATTTAAATTACTTACTGATAAGGAAGGGCTTAATTTTGTCATTTCACTATTTGTTTTCTATATGCCTTCTAAATTTTGTCCCTCATTTCCTGAATTACTGTCTCTTTTATGTTCAGCTGATTTTTTTCTAGTGAAACGTTTTAATTCCCTTCTAATTTCCTTTTGTATATATTCTATAACTATATTTTTGGTTACCATGGGGATTACGTTTATCATCCTAACATTATAACACTCTAATTTGAATTTATAGCAGCTTAATTTCAATAACACACAAAAACTCTGCTCATTTACAGCTCTGTCCCTACTCTTTTCACTTATTGACATCACAAAATTACATCTTCGCACATTGTGTGTCCAAAATCATAAAGTAATAATTTTTAATACATTGATCTCTTAAATTATTTAGAAAACAAAACAAGGAGTTATAAACCAAAGTTACAATAATACTAGCTTTTAGACCAATAACTTTGCAAGGTATTAGTCTCATATCATGTAGAAAACAAAAAATGGAGCCATAAACCATTGTTACAACAACGCTAGCTTTTATAATCACCCATGTATTTTCCTTTACTGAAATTTTTATTTCTTCATATGGCTTTCTAGTTACTGTCTGGTATCCTTTTATTACAACCTGCAGGAATCCCTTTAGAACTTGTTTCAGAATAAGCCTAGCGATAACAAACTTCCTCAGCTTTGTTTATCTGGGAATGTCTTAATTTCTCTCTCATTTTTGAAGGGTATTTTTACCAGATATGAGATTCTTGCTTGGAAGTTTTTTCTTGTAGCGCTTAACTATATCACCCACTGTCTTCTGGCTTTCAATGTTTCTGGTAAGAAAACCACTGAGGATCCTTTGTATGTGATGAATCACTTCTCTCTTGTTGCTTTCAAGATTCTCTCTTTGGCTTTGTCTTTCCACAATTTGATTATAACATGTCTTGGTTTGAGCCTCTTTGAGGTCATCCTGCATGGAGTTCATTGAACTTTTTGGATGTTTATATTCAGGTTTTTCACCATACTTTTGAATTAAATTTATGTGAAATGGTACTGCCTTTTCAAATGTATTTCATAATTCATATGACCAAAGACATTTCCATTTGTCTCTTAAAAATGTTCTCTTGATTTTTAAAATAGTCTTCTGTACTTCAGAGAAACCATGTTATTCAGTGGACTAAAAAGAAAACTAATCAATCTGAGACTATATAGTTTCTAATGAACATATTTTGCCAATAAAGACATGTGTGAAATCTACCTTTACATTTACACCATCATCCTTTGGGAGGAAAAAAAATAATCAGCTACACTTCCATGAAATGGAAGACTTAAAAAGACTCAGAAAAATACACAATTCAAATAAAGCTCCCAAAATGAAATATGTTATTTTAATCTCTGGTAGACTAGAAACATCTATCCATAGATTTTATTTAACCTTACCGTTCCACATCACTGATTTCTGAAGGTAAATGTGTAATTGAAGTTTAATTTTTATTTAATGCTGCCTAGACTTTCTATTCAATACCACAAACATTTAATAGTATTTTGGCAAATTTTAGTAATCTGTCTAGTATATCCCCAGCCCATTAGTTTATTTAATATATCAAAAAAGAATCCTAAATGACTGTTCTCCTTTGTCTACTTTCATTCCTCTTGATGCTATAATTTTTTCATGTGTTATTGTCTGTAGATTGTATATGTCAACAAGAGAAATAAAATTGTAATTACATTTTCAAAATATTTCTGAAAAATAACATTCCCAGTGCTTCTCAGGGGTAAATGTCTCATCATCATGTTTTATAATGCACTATTCATAAATAATAGGGTAGAAGCAGTGTGATCATTCACTATACCTACTCTAAGAATGAGAAAATTAAAACAATTTTTTCTCACCCGCTATGTTTTATAGTCCTTAGAACATAAAGCTGCTTGCTTTGCTTTGCATTTCCCAGTAGCCTGTTGCACGTGTACAGACGTGGTGTTCTTACATGAACTGAGTTCAAGTAGACAAAAGTGACCATTTTCTCTAAATACTTACTGAATGATAGTCCAATTGTCAGTCTTTTAAAACTGAGCTTTTCCCCATGTAGCAGTTGCCAGAAAAGATGTCATCTGAATCATACTATCGTAGAACAAAAACTGATTTCACATTAAGAACTCTAGATTCAGCATTTCCAACTGAGAGAGAAAAAGAAAGGGAAATAAAGAACCCTAATATTGAGCTTTTATAGGTGTGTCATCTCTAGATTGAAACCTCTGTAGTATTCTTGAATAATTACTCATCACTACAGATGCACGGATGATTAAAGCTTGATTCTTGACTTTAAGAAAAGCAGAGAGTATACTATCTACTAATGCAGGAAGATTATAAGTACATGTAATATGATATGATAGATAACCTACTCTAATAGAGTATATTTGAGTATAACAGAGTATAGTAAGCATATTTGAGTGCCCCAAAGAAACAACAGTCTGAACCTGCCAGAAGAGAAGAGAAAAAGAAAGGGTCAGGTTATGGAAAGTTTTATAGAGAAGCTGTCAATTCAGTTCATCTTTAAAGATGATTTCATAGCTTTATGAAATAAAAATTTTCCCCTTTCTGGATAAACACACATGTGTGTGCATACACACACACACGCTCTCTCTCTCTCTCTCTCACACACACACACACACATACACATACAGAGTTAATTGTAATGGAGATGAAGGCTGTTAAAAGCCAGATTAGACAAACAACTTCAAGGGACATTTTTTTTTTTTTTTTTTTTGCGTACGCGGGCCTCTCACTGCTGTGGCCTGTCCTGTTGTGGAGCACAGGCTCCGGACGTTCAGGGCCAGCGGCCGTGGCCCACGCGCCCAGCTGTTCCACGGCACGTGGGATCCTCCCGGACTGGGACACGAACCCGTGTCGCCTGCACCGGCAGGCGGACTCTAAACAACTGCGCCACCAGGGAAGCCCCAAGGGACATTTTGAATATTAAAATTTGGCCCAATACTGTTCGGTTGGCTCAGAAGCTAGTACTACCCGAAGGCAGAACGTTATTTTCACTTACATTTAAATTTAACTTAAATCCACGTGTTAAGTTGTAAGTGATTAATAAATAGTGACAAGTAATTATAATCAGGGCCCTAACATTTAAAAGTATATATGTACCTATTCGCCTCCAATTAATCACAGGTGTGGAGAATCAGTTAGAGAAACAGCTATTTAAAATAAAATATGTTAAATAGCAAAATAGCTAAAAGAGTCATTTGCTTTCATTTTTTCTCTTGATGAAACTTTGTTGGGTAGTAATGAGGTTAGTTTATTTAGGGAGATTATATGTATTCAAATGCTGAAGGTGCACAAGTGAATCAATAAACAGATTTTCTGGACCAACAGAGGATACACTGGTGAATAATGTGGAAATGTTCCAGTTGATACAAGGGCTTGGAGTGTGCAGAAATGAGAAGGTAGATTGTAATCAAGATCTGCTGCTGTTGTGGGATGACTTCAGGTACTGGGTTAAGAATTAGCTTAGCAGGATAATTTATAAAAACTGGAAAGCACTCTGAGAATAGCATAGGTTATAGGTATGTAAAATAACTTTTTGCTCATGAAGTGAAAAGTCAAAGTGAAACTGCACAGTGGTACCAACATAGAAAGTCACCAAATGCACGTAATGTGCCTATTGCTGATGCTTATGAATTAAGTAGTTTGGAGAGATTTTCCAAATGAAAAATTTGTGGATACAGATATCTTTTCCCCCTTGAATTCTAAACACAATTTGTGACATGGTTTTTCATGACTATTAAGTAGTAATAGAAGACTATTTTAAAATCTATAACAATTACATTCTTTTTCTCATATAACCTGTAACTAATTTCAGGACAGTTAGGACCAGTTTACTAGTTTATAATTTCCAAATTATCATCTTTATAGTATTTAAAGACTAACTTTAGTAAATGCTAAATATATTTTTATTATTTAATACTAATTTAAACACTAATTTGGTGTGAATTAGATTTAGTATTTATATTTAAATTTTCAAATCATAATTCCTATAGTATATAATATTTTACAGTAGCTTTATATCAAAACCGTACCCTGATAAGGCCTACAAGATAGTTGTAAGATAAATTTATTTGAGTAAATTAGCATACCTGTGTCTTGTGTGAGAAACTAAGTTATACAGAGGCAGATTATCTACATTTAGACAGATATTGAATGAGAAAAAGTATCCTATTTTGATTCCAGAAAATTGTTTATATAACTGACTTATGTTCTCTATTAGTTCTTATTTGGACTATATTTACAATGTCTTTGCCAAAGTTATTTAGTTTGTTATTTGTCCTCATTTTACTGAGACTTAAAAATCCACCTTATAAAATATTACATATTTAATATATATGAGGACACAATCTGAAGCCTTGTCTGCCTATCTTTAGCTCCATGACTTTAAATACAAAGCAAATAAATAGATATGCACATGATATTAGGGGAAGAGAGAAGGAAAATATAAAACTTACTGGAGAAGAAAAGATTTGGAAAAGAATTTCTAGAGACCATAAATCTTGAGCTGGATCTTGGGTATTAGAAAAACTTGGGATGAGATCAAGTGTATTACAAGCAGGGACAATGCATGAATGAAAGCAGACATATTGAAAATAGAATATTATGATTGAGGAGCTATAAATGATTGTTCTCGCTGAGTAGGAATTGAGATAGTTATGGCCTGATTATGGAGAGACCTGTGTACCAATGTAACCAGCTTTCTTCTATACTTAAAAATTGCTAAGAGAGTAGATCTTAAATGTCCTCACCACAAAAAACAAACAGAAAACCAATTTAAAAAAGCTTATGTGAGGTGATATATGTATTAACTAACCTTTCTGTGGTAATCATTTTGCAATATATATGTATATCCGATCACCATGTTGTATATATTAACCTTACACAATGTTACATGCCAATTATAGCTCAGTAAAACAGGAAAAAGTAAAAGAAAGAAACAACAAACCCACAAAGCAACCAGCTTGGCCTTAATTTTAGTATTAATGGAGAACCACTTAATGGCTTTAAATAAGAGAGATATGTCCAGATTACCATTTGATGTAACTCACTCTATCCATTTTGTTGAAAAAATGTATATCAACTAAGAGTAGTTTCAAAAATGCCACAGAGTGTGAAAGTTAATAAACACAAAAGAATATAAGGAGAAGAACAATTTATGACATACTTTTAGGAAATAAGTTTTGAGATACATTTTGAACTAATATATTGTCTTGAATTTCTGTTTCTGATCTTTCCTTGTTAGTGTATAGAAATGCAACCGATTTCTGTGTATTAATTTTTCAACCTGCAACTTTACCAAATTCATTGATGAGCTCTAGTAGTTTTCTGGTAGCTTCTTTAGGATTTTCAATGTGTAGTATCATCTCATCCCCAATCAGTGACAGTTTAACTTCTTCTTTTCCCATTTGGATTCCTTTTATTTCTTTTTCTTCTCTGATTGCCATAGCTAGGACTTCCAAAACTATGTTGAATATAAGTGGCAAGAGTGGACGTTCTTGTCTTGTTCCTGATCTTAGAGGAAATGCTTTTTACCGTTGAGTATGTTAGCTGCAGATTTGTTGTATATGGCCTTTATTATGTTGAGGTAAGTCCCTCTATGCCCACTTTCTGGAGAGATTTTATCATAAATTGGTGTTGAATTTTGTCAAAAGTTTTTTCTGTAGCTATTGAGATGATCATGTAGTTTTTAGTCTTCAATTTGTTGATCTGGTGTATCACACTGATTGATTCTCAGATACTGAAAAATCCTTGCATCCCTGGGTTAAATCCCACTTGATCATGGTGTATGATCCTCTTAATGTACTGTTGGATTTGGATTGCTAGTACCTTGCTGAGGAATTTTGCAGTTTTATTCATCAGTGATATTGGCCTGTAATTCTCTTTTTGTGGTATCTTTGTCTAGTTTTGGTATCAGGGTGATGGTGGCCTCATGGAATGAGTTTGGGAGTTTTCCTTCCTCTGCAATATTTTGGAACAGTTTCAGAAGGATAGGTGTTAGCTCTTCTCTAAAGGTTTAATAGAATTTGCCTGTGAAGCCATCTGGTCCTGGACTTTTGTTTCTTGGGAGTGTTTTAATCACAGTTTCAACTTCAGTACTCATAATTGGTCTGCTCATATTTTCTATTTCTTTCTGGTTCAGTCTTGGGAGATTATACCTTTCTAAGAATTTGTCCATTTCTTTGTGGTTGTCCATTTTATTGACATAGAGTTGTTGGTAGTAATCTCTTATGATCCTTTGTATTTCTGTAATGTCATTGTAACTTCTCCTTTTTCAATTCTAATTTTATTGATTTGAGTCCTCTCCGTTTTCTTCTTGATGAATCTGGTTAAAGGTTTATCAATTTTGTCTTTTCAAAGAACCAGCTTTTAGTTTCATTGATCTTTGCTATTGTTTTCTTTGTCTCTATTTCATTTATTTCTGCTCTGATCTTTATTTCTTTTCTTCTACTAACTTTAGGTTTTGTTTGTTCTTCTTTCTCTAGTTGACTTATAATATATATATATACATAGAGTGTATGAAAAAGTTGATTTCAGCTCTACTAATTACAGACAGCATAATTGTGGACAAGTTACATATCCTATATATCTGAGATTCTCAATGTCAATACTATTACCATTTTTAACTGGGTAATACTTTATTGTACATATGTTGGGGGTGTTGGAGGAGGTGTATCTTGTGTATTGTAGAATGCTTAGCAGGACCTCTGGCTTCTACTCTCTAGGTGCCAGTAGTAACCTCCCAGTCATGGCAATCAAAAATGTCCCAAATATTGTAAAATATTTCCTGTGGGAGAAAACCACCCTGTTGGTAAGCCACTGATGTATACCCTCTCAAAATTCAATGTCTTCAGTAATACTGTGAAGATTTGGAGCACATTAAATGAAAATATGTAGTTCCCGATTGTCAATAAATGTTAGCAATTCACGTTGTTTTGATTTTATCATAATACATGTTAATATATAGATGTGTTTTTTCTTTGTGAAATATGTATAAATTATAGAGGTATATATTTCATAGAGGTATATATTTCACAAAGGATTACTTTATTATATATAAATTATGAATATATGTTTTTTCTACCTGTTTGAAAAATAAATTATTAATAAAGAAAGTTGTGATTATGTTAGATTTTTGTGGGAAATGGAAGAATGAGAAGACGATTTACTCAAGTGGGTGGGTACAACTCTGTGTTTTGAGGTGATGGAGATGGCAAAGCCCCAAGAGGAAACAATAATTATTCTTGTGAAACTGGAAAACTCTGAATAATTCTATTAAATAAAGATATGCTAATTAGATGATGGAAACAGTAGTAAATATAGGTGTGTATTGAATAAATAATTAGGGAAATAAGAATATAGATGTTGGAGCTGGAAAAGAGATGCCAAAAATAAAGAGGCTGTTACAGTTCTCTACTTAATATAAACAATACTCCACATTGTTTTTTGTTTTGTTGTTTGTTTGTTTTTACATCTTATCTAGACTGCAGGTGATTATGGCCCACCGTCAAAGAAATGGAGCCTCAAAACTAAAAGAAACTCTGTTTTTACCTGTTATGGCTGGGAAATAAGAATTTCAGGGTCTTATTTACTTTGGGCTGCTATAACAAAATACCATAGACTGAGTACCTTAGGGGGAAAAATATTTCTGCCAGTTCTAAAGGCTGGGATCAGGGTACCAGTGTCATAGGATTCTGATGAAGATATTGAAAGGGATAAGGATGTCACAAAATTAGAAAGCTGTGTGTAAAACTACATGAACAATATTAATCTTGCATGTTTTGAGTAAAAAAGAAAAAAATAAGAATAAATTACAGCAATTGTAAAATTAATCTATATTAGAAGTCATACTAGTTTTACTTTTGGGGAGGTTAGTAACTACAAGGTAGCAAGAAGTGGGGCTTCTGGGATGCTGGAACATTCTGTTTCTGAAATAATCTGACTATATGCAGTTTGAAAAATTATACTTAGAATAACGTATGCTTTTTGCTACATATTTTATGTACAAAGGTGAATTTTAATATAAAGTAAAATAAAAAAGATCTTTAAGAGAGTCCATATTATAAAATGAAGAACATATACAGAAATTTAGCCATATAAAATCACTTGAAAAATTCAATATATTTTATGTTGATCAGTTATTATTTAAATGTAGGGAGTATGAGAAAATATGTGTGGAGATTACACTAGAGAAAAAATGCAGGAACCAGTTCATAAGGAATCTGTTGTGTTTAATAAAGTTGTTTAAAACTTTATAATTGATTATACTTGTTCATAGAAAACTATCTGGAAAGCATAAAACAGACAGGAAACAGTTTTTTTAATCCTCCTAGCCTAAAATCATTGTGAATATTTTATCATTTGTGGTATTCTTGCTTTTACATTATGATTTAATATGTAAATAAATTTCTTTTGTCTTCTTTGGTAGGTTTATTTTTTTAGTTTTGTAAAATACCTACAGGATAATTGTTTACCTATTTTTACATTCTATTTTATTTAATCTTTCATATGAGGATTTAATTATGCCAATTAAAATTCTTAGAATATATATTTTAAAGGCTACATATAACTCCATTAATTAGCTATAACATAAATTGATTTGTTGGATCCTTTATCCATTCAGTCCACACCTGATGTCTGCCTGAACATTATGCATACATATATACATTATCATGCCTGTCTCAATTGTTTCTAGATAAAATTCTTGATACTAAAATAGTGTTTGATGCACAGTGCTAAATTTGAATACACAGTTGACCCTTGAACAACATGGGTTTGGGCTGCATGGGGTCCACTTATACAGGGATATTTTCAATAGTAAATACCAGAGTACTACACAGTCTGTACTTGGTTGAATCCAGGGATACGAAAGAACTGCAGATAAGGAGAGCTGACCATAAGTTATATGCAGAGTAACCTCTACCTTGTTCAAAGGTCAACTGTGTATCATAATTTTAGGGTGTAATAAGTCTGATTGATTTTGGTGGGAAAATTATTGGAGATTTCTTTGGATCTAAAATCAGAATTTAATGAAGGTTGATGAATTTATTCTACCTCTGAACCTGCTGTAGCACTTTCTGTACTCAGTGTGTCCAGCTTTTTTATGTAACAGTCTCATATAGCCAATAAGATCAGGACAGTTTATCTTGATGGTTACACTGTTCAGACTGGTCAGTACATATAAAATTGTTTGTGTGGGGGACTCATCAGAATTGTATGGAGTGGTATCTTCCTCAAGACCAGTTTGTGTATCTGGAAAAATCAGGTTTTGTGTCCTTTCAGCCTTTTCAGAAAGATGCATTTGTGCAGGCTCATAGGCTTTGATAAAATCCTACATATTCTAACTAGGAATGTTGTTCTGGGGCATTTTTGGCAAATGTATGTATGTGAATGGGCATGGGAAGCTCTTACTAACCCTTCGAGGAAGGGTTATTGACACTGAAGTGGTTTTTGGTCTGCTTACCCAGGGCAATAAAGGGGCTTCTTAAATAATACTTGAAATCTAGGCCCATCTTGCCCTCACTCCAATCCTTCCCTGTAAACTAGAATGTCCCATAGATGGTGGTGGGGATCCCATAAATTTTCTTCTCTTTATAGCAAAAGCAAAACCCAGAGCATTCATGACAACTAAATGTTTCTCCCCTTGGATATTGCTGGATTCTTCTAAATGCACTCCTGTGTCATCTCTTTACCCATAACAATTTGTCCAGATAAGATATGGAATAATACATTTAAAAAAACATATCAGATTACATTGTAATATTTATTTGCCCTGAATAAAATTTTTTCTTTCAGTTAGAATAAAATATAAATTCTCTACTATCCTCTTGGAAATTATCTTGATGCAATTTCATATGTGTCTCCTCCAGCTCCTCATTTTCTTGTATTCTATGACAAAATTGAATATTCTAAAATAATACATCAAAGTAACAGATCTAGACTGGTCTAAGAGCCATGCATGACATGTCCTTTCAGTACCTCTCCAAATCCAGGATAAATGACTCTTTCTCTTACTCAGTATGTTCCAACTACACTGGGTGACTTGCTGGTCCTCAAGCACACCAAGGTTTTCCTGTCCCAGTGCCTTATATAAATCAGTTTTATTTGTCTAAAACATTCTTCCAGTAATCATTCACCTGACTAAATACCCTAAAAGTGTCAGTTGAAAGGTCACCCAATTACAGAGAAAATTCACAATATCACCATCTGACTCATCCTGCCCCTCATATTACTCAGTCAAATAATATGAAAATACGTCTTTTATATTCTCAAGAAAACAAATCTGTTATCATTATATTCATTTTGAAAAATATTTCTGAGCATATTTTTCTTACATGTTTTAAGTACCATTATAGAACTACAGTTAAAAGCCAAAATCCCATTTTAGCAGGGAAATTCTTCCTCCAAAAATGCTTTTGTACATTTCTATGATCAAACCTTCTCTGAGGGAAGGCTAATTATAGGCTTCAATATGCACCTGAGTGAAAATTAACTTTTAAGCAGCCTTTAAAATGTTTTTTAATTATTATCATTATGCAAAAGCTACATAAATGCCTTTAATTGTACTTATAAAGTAACATTTGCTGTAATCACCTCTAATATTCAGGAGCAAATACAACAGTTTTCTTTTTTATTAAAATAAAAATATAAGTAACCCTCATTATTGATTCACAGGTCATTTTATTTTATGAGCACAAATGTTATAAATGAAGTACAACAACTGCTAAAATTTAACATGCATTGAATGATAGTTACTCAAAATTGAGCTTAAAATATCTTGAAAATATGTTTAATTACTGGAAGATGATTAAAGGTCAATATACAAGATATTCAGCTATAATGTTGAATTTTATTATTTGATTACCCCTCAGTATTAGGCATAATATCTTTTCATAGAGAAATAAAATTGAACATGCACATTTAAAAAAATAAGAATATATTTCATTTATTTAAAAAAAATTTAATGCTACCATATTTGTATTATCTCTTTTAAGAAATGATATTGCTTAAAATTTCTGTGTCTGTGTCTGCGTATGAGTTAGAGAATAATTTTCCACAAAACTCTTGCTAAAAGACAAAATGTGTTGAGTCTATTTTTATTTAAACTTAGCCAGAAATTTAAAAAAAACACACATGCAAAAAAACCCCAAAACACCTTTAAAGTAGTAGCTTTAGGGAGAAATGATGAAGGGGTGGGGAAGTGAGGCAAGAGGCTGTGATAATACGGGGTGGTATAGCAGCTGATTCAACTTTTGTACTTTTGTTTTTCTTTTGATTTCTCTCCCTCTCTAGCACTTTTTATAAGAAATGTATAAAAGATGAAGATGTGGTATTTTAAAAGCACTGTTTTCAGTTTTCATTTTTGGATAGAAAAAATCATTCTAGACAATTATTTAAAAATTAACTATCAATACCTAAATTAATTTAACTATGATGCTTCTTTGTAATATTATATGTAATCACAAATCTAGTATCTGTCAGAAAATTCTAATGTTAATTTATTAAATCTTGAATGCTTATTTTCATAAAATTTAAATACATTATTAGCTACCATCCTAATATTTAAATTAATATTTAATTTAAATTGAAGAAACTATAGCTTGCCAGGCATCCTAATTGTTACATTAAATGATTTGGAGGCAGAAGCTAATATCTGTGTCCTGTGATTTTATTTTTCCACTCCTGCTTAAGATTATTTCCAGCATTTGTTTGGAATGGGACCTTTATTAGTAAAGATATAGTTTGGGAATGATAAAGCTTTTAAATGGGTGTTTTTTTTTAATATCTTGAAAGTTGATCACGTATATTAATAGTAAACACCCACAGAATGCATATAGACCTACCTTTACCAAGGATATTTTGTCATATATGTATATATCTAAATGCTTTAATGAGGATATATTGATATATGTATATCCATCTATCATCTATCCATCTGTTTATCTAGATACATTTATATCTGATAATTGGAAAGGTTCTAGAAATTAACCAATGTAAAGAATCCCAATTTAAATACGAATAAACTAAGATTTTAAAAAATATTTACATAATATATATTTAATTTTTGTAATATCATCCCTCTTCTTGTCAAAATATATATGCATATTTACATACACACTCATACACATACCACACTGGCTTTGAGAAGACATAAGAATTTAAAAATATGAAAATAAAGCAAAAAATCTTTCCACTCTAAATCTCAAAGTTCCAATGCACTCTCTCTTCATCATCACATATAATCCATTTGAAATATATATATATTTCTATATATATGCATATATAAATATGATGTATGTATAAATATATTTCAATATAGTATATTCAAATGATTTAATAAGTAATGTCTAGAAAATATTTTGATTGTTATAATTTCAGAATGATATACAATGTATATGTTATGAATAAGATAGATGCATGGTCAATTAAAAATATTTAACTTTTAATATAGGAAATTGAACTACTGACATAAGACATTTGATATTTCTCAATAACGAACAATAAAGAAAAAATTAAATTACTATCAAAATAATATGTAAAATTCAAGTGATTTAAATGTTACAACTTTTTAAAATATTTACTTTTTAGAATTCAGATATTCTAAATGGTCTTAAGCAAATAGTTATGAAACATTTAATGCAGTAAGAACATCTCATTCAAGGATCAGTCCCTTGCAAACATACTGGATGCTATTTACCATTAGTTATATCGATAATTTCTACTTTTCATTTACCTCAAGTTTATTACTCTAAATTCAGCTAGATTCTACCATTTTGTATTTTTACTCAAGCAAAAATACTGTTGTTTGTGAATTTCTGGAGCATAATAGGCAACTATCCTTTATCAAGTTTGATTTAGTGAGTTTATATACTGCTTTCTGTATATGAGATAAGATCACTTATTTTTTCTTACAATATAAATGGAATCATTGCTGATTTCCTATGCATATAAGAACTGAATTTCTTCAGGTAAATCTTATGTTTCTTTTGTGCCCACAAAGACATCTGGATACTCATCAGAAGTGTAAAAATCCCAACTAGAAGAAAAAAGAAATAATTGTTCTTTATTTCTTATTTTTATTATGGATATAGCAAGCTATATTAGAAAAAAAATCATATATACTTCTTAAAATATTTCTCGTGTTACATAGTTCTCTATCAATTTTCTTTACTCATGTATATTGCCTAGCATCATATACATTCAATCAATATTTATTGCATAGCTGAATAAACATAAAAAGTATATAGAGATCAAAATAAATCTATGTTTTTTACATCCCACTGCCACAAAATACTCCCACATAAGGAATTTAAAAAATCTCCTTGAATTTTTCAATAATAGTTTTTCATATGTGTATAAAATACTTCTACACCCACATACACACATACAACAAGCAGCATTAATTTTAATCCACATTTTTGTACAGTGGAACAAAGAATTGATGAAAAGGATATGACACATATCCGTTTAATACATGCAGTTCATTACAATTTAACTTCCTTGTGTGTTAAAATGACCAGCGTTCAAGATTACAAACTCATGCTCCCAGCTTTCCCTTCACAGATGCATATGAACACTTGAAGACACAGTACATGCAAGTCTGTGCACATGCACAAGAGAGAGTTTAAAATGAAGTGTATTATTATTACCACTCCTTTTTAACAAAAACTTGTTGCTTAATAAATATATTTGGACTATATTTTCTAGCTTGGATTAAGCCACAATTATATAGAGATGCATAGTAAATAATGTTCCAATATATTTTAATACTGCTTAAAAAATCCAAAATAAAAATAAAGGCAAAAAATCCCTTTACAAACATGCCTAATTTTAGTACTATACAATCTGTTCTCAGAAACCACTTCTCCTAAAGGTGTATCTACTTCAATTAAATGTCAGTAAACATAGATCTCACCTGGCAATGTTTGCGTCATGACTGTGAAACTAATCCATGATCCAATCTGTTAGATTAAAACATAAATTAACAAATATTGATAGTCAGTCTAGAAATGTGTTCACTTGTGAAATTAAATAGGTAATTTAAAAACTAAACAGTAGGAAAATTCTAAGTGGAAATAAATTTCCTAAAGACAATAATTTTGTTCTTAAATATAATAAAGTTATTAAACAATCCCATAAAGCAGTATCATATTCATAAGAAAATGAGACATTATTCCAAAATTTTTGATAAAAAATAAAATCCTGAAGCTTCTCAAGACATTTTATATGATGATTATAAAATTTTCTTTAAATATATATAAATATATGCACATATATTCTATATTCTGCAGGAAAAATTGTGGTTGAACTATTCCAGTTTCCTACGCCTATAACTTAAATTGAAATCTATATAATCATCTGTATCTCTGGCTATACCTATTTCTACAGACAAAACATATACACATATTATCATATATATATTAATCTATAATACATGTAAGTACATAAACACATGTATTTAGTATATTATCAAATAAAGTTCAATTATTTGCATACATAGCTAGCATACCTCATAGGTGTAGTTAGGACATGAAACCAGGAAAAACATCCACGTAAAAGGGTTATAATTTGGACTTGGAAAGCAGGCATTATTTCCTTTTAAAAAGTAGAGTAAAATGTCAATGATGTTACATATTGCAAATTTGATCACATATATATTGTATAATTCTAAATTCCCTAGAACAACTATATACCACATGAAATGTCATCATATATTTATAGAAACCTATTTCACAAATTACTCAGAAGAGACCGTTTCAAATGTTATAACCTTTTGACTGAAATAGAATCCCTATCATTTTCTGACAATGTCTACAGCTATGTTGCTGTAAAATTACAGAATACCACCATAATAATCAATTGTTTAAGTTTTAAAATCAAACAATATATAGATATTACTTTATCAAAGTAGAGCAGCAGTATTGCATACTGAGATTCATAAATGTGTTTTCACAATTGCATGCCTCTTCCTATTCTCCTTTTAGTGTCAAAGAATATATTTTTGGTTGAGAATATTAAATACCTCAAACCTCTATTAAATTAGTGAAAATCCAAAGGGAAGTTCATAATTATGTCATTTATATCAGAAAAGTATGAAAATTGCTCATAAGAGGATTACAGTGAATATCAGTATAGTTAATATTCAGAAATACCATATAAATTATTTCTGCTCAGTAATCAGGATTGTTATTTACAACTCTCATTATACATAGCATATTGTCACTTGATTTTTGTTAGTTTTTGCCTTTCAAATTTTTTTGAGAAATATTTTGGATAACAAATTTATAATGATTTCAAGTTGAACTTTGAGCTGTGACATTTTTAAAAGTAAATATGAATTATAAAATTACTGTTTATTCTCCATAGCAAGATTTAATCAGATAACACATCAACTAATCTCTTTTAGTTGTAATTCTAAAGTCATAATGAAATGTCAGTATGTTGTTTTCAAAATTGTAACTATTGTTGAACTATCACAGGGAAAAATATATTAGGCAATGTGCAGATTTCATGCATTGCTCATTTCAAGATAAGGATAAATATGTACACCATTTAATAGTACAGATTCTCTTGGTAACATTTATGTAAACATCTTTGTGTAGCATCCATATATTCATCAAAAGAAAGATAATTGAGGAACCTACCCACTTTATAGTAAGTGACTTTCAGGTGCAGAATGTGCACACAAGGTAATTTGGGTTAAAGCCAGTTTATGACTGTTCAATTCCTGGAGGTTGTGGAATGATCAGGACCCACAAACACACATTTCTTCCAGATGTGGTTTGCAGATTAAATAACCAATGTATCTTGTGACACAGAAAAACCTAGTTTTCTTTCCCAGTTTTTGGACTTAAACTACTTGTAAGACACTAAACTCATTGATGGAAGAACAGTCTGGGACCCCAGGGAGAAAGACTGCAACATTGAAATAACTGTATATATATAAGGATTCTCACAATCATTCATTAAAATAACTTCACTAAACTATCTACGGTCATCTGTCTGGGGAACTGTATACTAGTGAGAGTAGACTATCCCTACATTTTAAGGACTGCTAAACAGTTAGTCCACTGCTTCATAGGGGTTATTTCCCCAGACACTGAATGAATAATTGGAATATACATACTTTGTAGTTTGCATAATCCCATTGTGCATTGATTTACTGGCCTTTGGGGCAAGAGCTAGTGGGGAAATCCAAGTGGAAGCCTCTGAAATTGCACTCATTCTTTTGTAAATATAAACAATCTGCATCCCAATGAGACATTAATGCTACATTTAAGATCTAAAGTATGTTTGTATGATATTCTCCATTATATCTCCATTTAATTCACTTCTTTAGGTCCTGCAGAAGCCAGATGTATTTAGGAGGGTGACAGTGGAGTACTGCAAACTTGATCACACGTTATCCACCATTGCAATTTATTACCAGATATGATATCTTTACTAAAGCAGATTAACCCAAACTTGGGTCTATGGATATAGCCACTGAATTGACAAATGTATTTTCCATCTCTAGTAGAAAGGGAGGCCAGAACAGTTTACTTTTCTTTAAAATGGGCAATAGCTAGGGTTTCAGTTTTTTTTTTTTTTTCTTTAACTGTTTAATACTCACACCCTTTGCTAAAAAATAGCTCAAGAAGACCCAGGTTGGTTGGGCATCTCACTGAAAATCACTAGATCAATAACATTATGCTATTCATACTGAATGAGTAAGAAGTAGCTAGTATATTGTTGGCCTTACTAAGACATGTGTGGTCCACAGAAGAGGGGTTGCTAATAAACACTACAAAGATTTAGGGGCCAAGTGATTATGGGGCATCCTTTCCAAAACAGAGAAAATGTGTGGCAACTTGAAACCCATATCGTTAAGAAGGAAGCAAAATGCTTTGTAGGCCTCTTCTAGTTTGGCAGGTATATTATACACCAGGAAAACCTCCTCTGAACTGCACACCATGGAGTACAAAAAGCTGTGAAAGTTTAGTAGGGCACAAGGCAGAAAATTGCAGCAGGTTCAAGTTTTACTGCAAGCACTCCTGCACTTGGACTTATAATCAGGTAGACTCTACATGTTAAATTTATCAGTGGTGGAAAAACTCAATATGTGGAACTTATGGTTAGCCCCAATGGAATAATCACAATCCTGAACCTTGGTATTCTAGAGCAGGCCATGACTTTGTAGCACAGAATTATATCTCTTTGACAAGATAGTCCTGGAATGCTATTGAATCCTGGTATAATTAAGACTCTACTCTAGGGACACCAAGTGACCATGTGGTCCTAACTGAGCACTATAAGCTGAGTTCTGTTAGATGTACCAAGTCATAAGATTAGGTAAGACTAGTAATAATTCATTTTAAGATAGAAGTGATATATTCAGAATGAAACTGAACATAGGCAATAGGATACAAACAAGCTGCATTACCAGGCATACAGACATGTCACACACCACTGTTGAGCCAACATGTCTCCTAACTCACATGCATGAAAACCTTAGGTATCCCTTCAGGCCAGCTGAAAAGGAGGAAGACCTTCAGCTTAGTTCACGGATGAGTTGGCTGGCATGTGGGAGGAAGCCAAAATGCACAGCAGCTACAATAGAGTCACATTTACAGGTCACACCCTAAAAGACAGTAATGAGGGATAAATTCGCCCAGTGGGCAGAGTCTCTGTAGTTGAACAAAATACATCCAACCTACAATATACATAAAATAACAGGCAGTGTCAAATGGACAAACTAGTAAGGATTGCAAGACTGCCTATGAATATGAGTGGCCATGAAATATGAAGATATATGTACCACATGTTAATGCCCCAAAGGGAGCATCAATGATGGAAGAGACAAACAGGTAGAAAAGTTGACTTAGCCAGTCACTGTCAGCCTGTTTCTGTAATGGATTACTTATTGCTAGTATGGGTGCATGAATGGAGTATGGTGGCAGGGATGGGAGCTATACTTGGCCTCAATAGCATGAGCTCCCACTTACCAGGGCAGATATAACTACTGCCGCTACCAAGTGTCCAAACTGTCACCAATAAAGAACACCAGTTAGACTGTAACAAGGAACCATTCTGCACAGATATGATCTAGTAACCTGATGGCAAGGTGATTTGTTGAACACCTTCTATTTTGAAAGAGGCAGCAATTCATATTTGCAGGAAAAGACACATGCTCTATGAATGGATTTCCCTTTCCTTCCTTTAGGTCCTGAGTCAGTCCTATTATCTGAGGATTTACACAGTATTTGATCACTTAACACATCTCTTCCACAATACACTATTTGTTTGTTTGTTTGTTTTAGCATCTTTATTGGCGTATAATTGCTTTACAATGGTGTGTTAGTTTCTGCTTTATAACAAAGTGAATCAGCTATACATATACATATATCCCAATATTCCCTCCCTCTTGCATCTCCCTCCCACCCTCCCTATCCCACCCCTCTAGGTGGTCACAAAGCACCAAGCTGATCTCCCTGTGCTATGTGGCTGCTTCCCACTAGCTATCTATTTTACATTTGGTAGTATATATATGTCCATGCCACTCTCTCACTTCGTCCCAGCTTACCCTTCCTCCTCCCTGTGTCCTCAAGTCCATTCACTATGTCTGAGTTTTTATTCCTGTCCTGCCCCTAGGTTCTTCATAACCATTTTTTTTTTTAAGATTCCATATATATGTGTTAGCATATGGTATTTGTTTTTCTCTTTCTGACTTCACTCTGTATGACAGACTCTAGGTCCATCCACAGTACACTGTTACTTTAAGAAATCCATTTTTCAAAAAGGAGGTACAGAAGTGGGCCCATAACCAAAGGAACAATTTCTCATATCAAATACAGCATCATCAAAAAGTTGCCAACCTCTTCCTTGGTGGCGCAGCGGTTGGGAGTCTGCCTGCCGATGCAGGGGACACAGGTTCGTGCCCCGGTCCGGAAAGATCCCACATGCCACGGAGTGGCTGGGCCCGTGAGCCATGGCCGCTGAGCCTGCACATCCGGAGCCTGTGCTCCACAACGGGAGAGGCCACAACAGTGAGAGGCCCGCGTACCGAAAAAAAAAAAAAAACCTGATGGATTAATTTGCTAATCTGTTGAAGGCACAGTTGAAATGCTGACTTAGGGGCAAAGTACACCTTTAAATCTATAAGATAAGGTTTATAATTGAATGGGAATCTACCCATGTCCCATGACAGAAAATTCTCCACTTGGAAACAAGGATCTTAAAACCTGAAGACCCCAGTGTTGTGGGGAATGAATCACTACTCTTGGCAGAGTAATTGATCCTATCATGGAAAGGAGGTAAACCTGCTGTTATACAGAGGGGTAAGAAGAGTATATTTTGCCTCTAGTATTTGGACATCTCTGGTATTCCCTTGACCCATGGACAGGGGCCACGTCCATGTCCTGATAAGGACCCTCAAGTGAGGGTCCATGTCATACCACAGATAATCCCTGAGATGTTAAATGTGTCATTTGAGGGTGAAGGGAATCTAGAAGTTTGTGGAGGAGGAAAATGGTGCAAATCAGTTGTTAGACCAAGGCCATGTGCAGCAGTGAAGGCTGTGTAATTTCCCACTAATATGTCTCTTTTAAATTTCTGCTGATAGTGGAAAGCTTTCATCTATTACACCCTCTGAAAGGATGGCCTTGACAAAAGAGAACTGCCTTATCCTAGATAATTTCCCCATTTCCAGGGAGCCCCAAATCCAACTTACCTTTTCTGTAGTCATTCCAAATTAGGGTAACTCAGAAGGGTTCTCCTAGTTTCAGATAACCCTAGAGAAATGACTGAGGCCACCCTTCAGACATCACAACTCAGTTTCCTACTAGGCACAATTCTTCCCTTTTTTTCAGTACTTTGTAATAAGCTTTTTAAAAATGTGTTCTATATCAAATTGTATTTTCTGGGGAACACATTTTGTGACATCTTGCTTAAACACTCAATATAAAATGGTCCCCAAATCCATAATTCATGCCTAAAACATATCTAAGGTACAGATATTACTACAAACTTGAATTAATATGTAAGTGGGGAAATAAAAATCCAAGAGCAACAGAGACTCATTTAGAGGTGACACAGGAACTGAGAGTTGGATAAGGATTTTATGTAAGGAAAAAGAGTGCACTGTGTATGTAGATATCAAGAATTCATGATCAGAAGAAGAGGGTTTACTCTGGGAAAACATCTGAGACCTGAGTTTATCAGGACACTGGATACAGAGAACTGAAATGAAATGATTTGAGAGTAGTGAGTCTGGAGGTTTTCATATTAGAAGGCACTGCTTCTAAGAAAGGAGAAAATACTTTGAAGGCTTAGAGGGGAAGGAAAAGAAGGTAGTATTTCTGGGAATTAAGGAATTTAGAAAGCAAAGGAGTGTATAGAGGATCAAAAGACACAATGAAACACCCCATCCCCTCCAGAGCACACTTTATTCTTTAGAGACTTCACTTCAATCACCCCATCTGTAAAAACACTTGTTATTTCTCTTCAGGGACAATCTACACATTTAAAATGAACGTAAGTTGATCAATATTCACATAAGCCTTCTATATGAATAAAAACGAAAGCCAGAATTTTTTCCAACTGATAAAAACTCCCCCCAAAATTAAAACAGAGAAAAATTTTAATGCATAGAAACATTTGCAGATAACAAAGAACATAACTGTTAAGAAATCCCAGAACTCAAAATAGGTATGGACAAAACAGGAACAAAAAAATAGTTGATTCTTCTCAAGAATTAAATTGTAGAAAAAAATCACATTATTAATATGGTACATATTTCAGTTTGCCTAAGGGTAGAATATTCAGTAGAATAGGGGATATTAAGTAGATGAACAAAAACAGTGAAAAAAAATCTAAAAATTAAAAATGGAAAGTGACAGATATATAAAATAGAGGCAGATGTAACATGTGTGTAATGTAACTCCACCCTCTCCGCACAGTCCACAATGTAACAAACCACATTTTCAACTATAATACAATAAAAGTTTTTAGAATTAAAAAAAAGACATGAGTCATCCTACTAGAAGATTACATCATGTCTCTGGGAAAATTGATCTGGAATTATCAAATCTAAGACGCACCCTGCAAAACTCTGTACAAAATTAATAGACTTCAGTGATAAAGAAAGTGTTCTGAGTCTAGAGGCAAAAGACCAAGCCAATTAATCAAGGAGGGAAGATTAGATTGGCTTCTGACTTGGCAAGAGCAACATACAAAGCAAGGTAAAAGGTGGAGTAAAAGCATACACACACACATGGAAAAGTCTTTCTCACATAAACATTTCCAAAGTTTGACTTTGAAAACATGATGATTTAAAATTTTCATTTTCAAGCAATGACTGCATATTCCAGATAGATGAAGAAACTTGAGCAAAGTCACATTGTTAGAGAGTCAGGGTCAAGACTAAAAGTTGTGATATTCATAACTTTGGCAATGTTAGCATTTTTATAAAATTGTGTTGTGTTCTGCTTCTATACTTAAAAAAATCAGACTATCAGAAGTTTTTCATCTGGGCTTCACATACTTCCAAAGAGAAATCAGTAGATCTATGAATTTGGATTAGATAAAAATGGCATTTAACCTCTAAATAAAATGCAAGATTTAGTTCAGTACAAATGCAGACAACAAAACACAATACTATTTGCATTATTCTTTTAATTGTTTTCAGGCAGAGGTATTTTCAAATAATATTACAGTTGTTTTAGATTTCCATATATATAATTTATGGTCATCAATATGGTACTGATCAAAGTGTTATATAATGTAGGAATCAAAAGATTTATGTTATTTTATATTATATTACAGCTTTTTATGTGTTCACAAATATTCTAATATAATAAATTTCTTTTGTAATTTTATGTATTATAGAAAAAAATATTCTGGAAAGTGTTTCATATATTTTCCCAGCCTGCCAGAACTGTTCAAGACAAGAAAATGTTAAGAAATTCAGGTAGATTCAAGTTAAAACAAACTTGAAGAGACAGACACAACTTTATATTTGCAACTAGATTGATAAAAACATGAAATCCAAATGTTGACCAGTGCTATTGGAAATTACAGTTAAATTATGTACAATGTACAGTAAGCCATTGTGAATCCCTACCTATAATTTAACCTGAATGAGAGTATTGATTTACCAAAAATACCTTTAAATTATATAGACACTGTAAATTTTTTCAAATCTTTTGGCAAACCAGTAAATTCAAAATGTTCTCCCAAACATTGCTATTTCGCTGCTGTTGAATTTGTCAGAGAAAATTCACTTTTATTAGAAAAAGTTTAAGAAGTCATTTGAAATACAGTGGGATTGTAACATACTGTGCAAATTAGATTAAGAATTGAAAGTTAACTTAAGAAATGTGGATATTCATCAAAGGATTTCATACTCCTTTACTTCTTAATCATGTGTGTTTCTTCATATATTTAAATGAGAGAGAGAGAGAGAGAGAGTTTTTGTGTGTGTGTGTGTGTGTGTGTGTGTGTGTGTGTGTGTGTTTGTACATGAACACTTCACTTTAGAGAAACCATAATTAGGGAATATAATATAGTTCAAATATTTTGAAAACTTAGGCATAAAAGGGCAATAATTGGGGAATACTAATCTTAAATGTTTCCAACTATTGCTTTAAAAAATAACAATTAGCATAATTCACTCTAGAGGAGATTTAAAAAAGTGACTAACCTGTGTGATTGGGATGAGCCAACACTACATTGATGAAATGATTTCCAGCTTCACAAATCTGCAAAACATTTCAACCTTTTCAGTGTGACATACTTGAGTCTTTTTTAAAAATACATTTTTAGATATACAAATATCCATGTAATATATTGATTCTAAAGATCCAAAAATATACTATTACTCTAACTGTAAGAAGAAATTTTGTATTTTAACAATGAAAGAAGCTGTTGTGGACATATGTAGAATCAAAGGAATGAGTTACATTGAGGTAGAGATTTTGAAGGTATTCTTGATCCCTTTTGATAGTTATGTTCAAATTGCCTTGTTAATCAGGTCCTGTTGATTATCTGCTTTGTATTTGATACAATAGGTAAATTTTCACAGCATGAAGAGACAAGCTATATCACTGAAGATATATTTGGCATGGGTTTATATATTCCAGGTTTACTAACACAGTAGCAACCCTTCCACTACAAGGGTAGTAGTATGGTTCCTGGCTGGTTTCAGCTCAGTTTAGAAAATGTATTGTAAGCAATACTGCCCCACAAAATCACTTGTTGCTTGTCTGTCACCTGACCTCTTAATCATGTACACTCCACTAGTTGTCCCTGTTTAGTAGACCACTATGACCCTCTAAGAAGCTTCAGGGTTAACAATATCTCCTGGGCTAATACTGTTTGAATTTGCAACATGTAGCCTCTGAAGATAGGACTGTTTCCTTTGTCTGTCATATACACCTTACCTGATTCAATGCAAAGTATGTATTCAATATAAATACTACATTATTAATAGCAGGTTATGCTATCCAAAATATAAGCAACCCACAGATATTACCAAAATTGCTTTAGTTGTGAAGAACAAGATGGTCTAGATTTTAAAATTGCTATCGCACAACAGTATGAATATATATAACACTACTGAACTGTACACTAAAAATGGTTAAGATAGTAAATGTTATGCTATTTTAATTTTTATCACAATTAAAAGAAGCCTCTAGGTAAAGTGTTTTAAGTGAGAAAGAACATTAGCATGGTAAATGATAAAAATTCAAATAGACTTGTACCTGGATGCATATGGGTGGCTTAAAGTAAATTTTAAAATATTCATTTGTGCTTGATTTTATAAAAACTTTATTGACTACTTGTTGCTTCACACTAGAATTTGTTTGAAAAATGATTCAATAGTCCACTCTCTTCTTCAGAGTTATCATTAGGTGAATAAATAAGAAATATGAAATTTCCAGCTAACAGAATTGAAAAAAATCACAGTTTTTACATGGAAAAAATCATTTAAAAAATGTTTTGATTCAGCATGTACTGAAAGCATTTTTACTTTTTTCAGCACCCTTTGTACTCTCAGTTCATTGAGATTACAATTTTATTTTTAATCAGTACACCTAAACATTTAACAATGTACAATGTGGGGAATGTTAAATTTTAATAAACCACAAAGCACTTTGGTTAATATATTAGAAGTGACATATCATGCATCACATTGTACTCCACAGATTTTTCTGAAAATATTCCTTATTAAGTTCTACTGTTTTCAGGTTGAAAGATATGATTGTATCAGAATATATAAAATTTCAGCAGTACGATTCTTATTGTTTACTACTAGGTACAGTAGCCCCTTCCCCCTTATCTGCAGTTTCACTTTCTGTGGTTTCAGTTACCCACAGTCAATTGAGGTCCAAAAATATTAAATGGAAAATTACAGAAATTAATTTATATGTTTTAAATTGCCCTCCATCCTGAGCAGCATGATGAAATCTCAGGCCATTCTAATCTGTTCTGACATTCTCTTGCTGTGCTTAATTTATAAATTAAACTTAGCCATAAGTATGTATGTTAAGAAAAAATACATGATATATATAGGGTTCAGTACTATATGAGGTTTCAGACATTCAATGAGAGCCTTAGAATGTATCCCCCACAGATAAGGGGAGATGATTGTATTGTGCCTCAGTCATAACATGTTGGCATTGTGGCAAAGATGCCAGTGGCCAATGACCAAAACAAAGGTTCCAGGGAGACCAACTTGCAGGGAGATATATATCTTGCTTTTCCTAACAAGTTTCATCATGTTAATCATTCTCTGCTTTAAATAGTGAAAGTGATGTGTCTATAGAAAAACAAACAACAGCAGACAAATGCCCTAATATAGACTTGTAGCCATCAATCAAGTAGTCAGGCTGTCATATTATCAAAGTAAAATACTATTAGTTTCCACACCAAAAACAAGTGACCTTTATTCTGTGATCTCATAATATTTTTAGAGGATGACCATAATCTATCCTTTTTCTGCATATGTTATCCCTACATTTTTATATGCATTATTATTAATTATTGGCAGTTCTAATATCTTTTAACTTTATCATTTAAGCAATGTGATAATCATTTTACTAATTTATATGAAACAGAATCTGCTAAAATGTTTCTAACACTCTTAAGCTTGAGTTTCGGCTATTTTTTCTCTATAATAATGATAATAACAATAATTATAATTTTGTTATATTTATTTTACCTTAATAAATATTTCAAAAATAAGGAAAATCTAGGCTAAATATATAATTACAAAAAGTTCCACCTGTAAAATATATCAACTCTTCTGATCTTGGGAAGTTAGTTTCTCTTTTTTTTTCTTTTTGGAGAGTTAGTTTCTACTTTAAGGGATAAGGTATATCACATACATTGAAATACTCTTCGATAATATAAGCCAATATTATACTGTCTCAGCATTCATTAAGTCATAATTTATGATAATTTAAATTACTATGATCATAAAATTATAGAACTTTATTCTAATTCCTAATCTCTACTCTTTTATTATGAAACCCACTTATATGTGATTCCATTTTTTTATTCCATTTTTTAAAAAGGATAATATACATGTGTTTCAGAAGAAATGTATTCAATATATTAATTATTGGTTTAACAGAAAGTACATGAATACCAACCTATGATTTTTTTTCATTAAGACAGTTTTTTTAGAGCAGTGTGAAGTACACAGCAAAATTGAGGAGAAGTTACAGAGATTTCTTACAGACTCCCTGCCAATACATGCATAACCTCCTTCATTATCAACACCCACCATCAGACTGGTACATTTTTTACATTTGATGAACCTACACTGACACATCATTATCAACCGATGTGCACAGTTTACATTACAGTTTGCTCGGTGTTATACATTCTACGTTTGGACAAATGTATGACATTTATCTATCATTATGGTATCATACAGAGTATTGTCACTGCCCTAAAAATCCTCTGTACTCCTCCTGTTCATCCTTTTCCCCCAACTTCTGGAAACCACTGACTTTTTTTTTTTACTGTCACCAGAGCTTTGGCTATTCCAGAATATCATAGAGTTGGAATCATACAGTATATAAGCTTTTTAGATTGGTTTAAATATACATTTAAGGTTCCTCCATATTTTTTTCATGGATTGATAGCTCTTTTTTTTTTTTTTTAACGCTGAATACTATCCCATTGTCTGGATATACCACAGTTTATTTATCCATTCACCTACTGAAGGATATCTTTACTGCTTCCAAATTTTGCCAATTATGAATAAAGCTGCTGTAAACATCCCTGTGCAAGGCTTTGTATAGACATATGTTTTCAACTCCTCTGGGTAATACTAAGGAGCATGATTGCTGGATCACATGGTAAGAGTTAAGTTTAGTTTTGTAAGAAATGTCAGTCTTTTTAAAATGATGGTGCCATTTGCATCAGCGGTGAATGATAGTTCTCATTGTTCCACATCCTCACCAGCATTTGGTGTTATCAGTGTTTTGGATTTTGGCTATTCTATAGGTAGTATAGTGGTATCGTGTTGTTGTCTTAATTTGCATTTCCCTGATGACAGATGATGTGGAGCATCTTTTCATATGCTTATTTGCCATCTGTATATCTTCTTTTGTGAAGTATTAGTTAAGGTCTTGGTCAATTTTTTAATCAAGTTGTTTGTCTTACTGTTGAGTTTTAAGAGTTTTTTTGTTTTTTTTAATATTTTGGATAACAGTATTTCATCAGATGTGTCTTTTGCAAATTATTTTCCCAGTCTATGCTTGTCTTCTCATCTCTTGACATTGTCTTTGCATAGCAGTGTTACATTTTAATAAATTAGCTTACCACTTATTGCTTTCATGGATTGTGTTTTGGTGTTGTATCTAAAAAGTCATTGCTATACCTAAAGTCATCTACGTTTTCTCCTATGTTATCTTCTAAGGATGTTATAGTTTTGTGTTTCACATTTAGGTCTGTGATTCATTTTGAGTCAATTTTTGTGTTGAGTGTAAGTTCTAGGCCTAGATTTTTTTTTTTTTGGCATGTGAATGTCTAGTCATTTCAGCACCACTTATGACTGTCTTTGCTCCATTGTATTTTCTTTGCTTTAACCAATATACTTTTGAAAATGAAAAACTGAAAGATTTTTTAAAAAATTTCAGACATCATATTTATATTATTGTATGATATGAATGATAAATTTTACTAGTTCTTTTAGTAATTTATTTTTTGCATGAGTCTAATAGTTTATTGCCTAAACTTTGCTATAGGAGAGGATATTTTCACTCATAAATTGCAACTCGAAGTCTGATTTTGGAATTGATTTAATGTTTAAAAATAGTTTATTTTATTTCTCTGATCCATATCATTACCACAATTTTGGGGATATCTGAATTGTTTTAATCCATAGAGCTTTCATGAAATATTGTATAACAAAAGAGTGTGCACATATAGCATAACAATATAGTATAAGAATAGCACAATAGAGTAGAATTTTTTAAATAAAATTATTTTTTTAAATAAATATATACTAAGTAGTTAATTATTGTTAAAACACTTGTCATTATTTTGGGGATTCTTTTACATTAGCTTTCATATTATATATTTATATATAATTTATAATTATATATTTTGATAATTATATATCAAGATGACAATTTTTATGGTTATAGTAACTGCTGATTTTATTTTAAATCACTACTATAATTAGGAGTAAGTCAGTTTTAGCTGAAAAACAATAATTATAACAAATTATAATGAAATAGCAAAATATAATATGTATTAATTTTATATCATTAATTTCTTAAAACTAGTTTTCTAAATAAGTTAAGAAGAAGTGAGTTTAAATTTAGGTATAAATGTTGATTCCTATTTATGTTATTATTTATGTCAGATATTTCAGGGGCTTTGAGAAGAAGTGAAAATGATGAGAAAACAGTGTCCTAGATTTTAAGTCTGCAGTAAGGATTAAATGTAAATCATTTTATTCGTATCTCTCAAGAGTTGGCAGAGGATCAGAAAGAAAATTATCATGACCAAATCTGAGCAAACTGCTGAAAATATTTAACTGTGGTACATCTTATTTTCCCCTCATTCATCTCATCCACAAATACTAAATACTCACAAGCACTTCACTAGCCTTTCTGTGGTTTCCACAGCAGGGCCCCACTCTCCTCCACCCTTATTAAAAGCTATGATATATCATTCCAGAATCCTCTCCCCTAATCAAAAATCATTGTGCTATGTACAATGTCCTTTTCAGCTAAATGCTACAAGAACAGGTGTGACTTCTTGATAAGAGCCTAATTTATTATTTCTCCAAGAGTATTTGCATTTTAATAATGAGAAAACAAACTCAACCTAAATGAGTGAATAACTAATTGTGAGAATGAGGACACAGAGGTAAAACCACGGAGAAAAATTAATGTCACCACTTTTCAAGCCATGTCTTATTCATTATTATCTATTCCTCCCATTTTGTACATTTTTTAAGAGAGTAAGAAAAGCAAGAAAAAATTTTCTTTTCTGATGTAATCTCAATGTACAAAGAATTGACAATCAGTTGCTTCTGGAGAGCAAAAATAAAGTTGAAAGAAAGAGTGGATAAAGGAAACAGGATTATTATTTATGTAAAATATATATTGTTTTGCAATGGTAATTTTGGTGTTTTGTGGGTGAAGTTGGGTTCAGAGGATAATTAGGGGGATCATAGAAATATGAAGAGCCTGGATTATAGTGTGTCTCAACAATATTTGCAGCAGAAAAATAAAAATTACATATAAAAGTTTTGTAGAGAGATATTCTAAAGTGCTTATAGAGTTGCATATATTTGATTTTCCATATTTGATTTTTTCCTTGTAGATTTTGTGATACCAGAATATATTCAAGGGAAGTAAATTGTGTTGAGAGTCAAAAAGAATTTATACAAAAGGAGGGGTGATAAAATACTTCTTAGAACATAGTTCAAACATGTCAAAACTCAGAAAAATCAGATTTTCCACAAAGAATCATTACCTAATTTTGGAATATATTATGTACACATTGTGAAGTGTCTTGTTTTGCTTGACATATTTTGTTTAGTGTATTAGGGAACTCAGAATATTAGTAGAAAGAAAATGGAGGGAGTAGAAAAAAAGTTATAATTGTTAATGGTTAGTCTGCAAAAGGGATGATTCATCCATTAAGAATTAACTGTAATCATATTCAACATAGTTCTAACATATTATCTTCTTACCAAGTGGTAATCTGGCTCTACATAACTACAGAAGCTAAACCAACTTTAATGAATAATACTTTTCTTCTTCTGTGTTGAAAGTGTGTATAGATCAATAAATGAAGAACATGAAGTTTTGCAAGCATAACATTTTATTAGCAAAAACATTAGCACTTGCAAATAGGATACACATTTTCTGGTTGAATTTTATATTATACAAGAATGACCCACGAATTTCCCCTTTGTTTCTTGTATATAATTGATTCTTCTATATACTGGTAATTTTAATATAAAATAATTTAAAATAGATTAGACTTAAAAACAGTTTGCTTATTTTTTCTAAACTGTTTGCACATATGTATTTGTGATAAAACCTGAAACTCACACATATGTTTTCAGTTATTATGAATGAAAAATTTAACCTTGAACTATAGGGTGTTATGCTCATAATAATATGGTAGGAATCTTCAATTTAGGTGATTATATACAAGCTCAATAAACTCAATAGTTGTTATATTCTGTATTAGAATCAATTTCCTAAAATTTATATCTTACTATCATATTTTATTAGTAAAAGTTCAATGTGTCTTGCCTATTTTTTATTTTATTTACTTATTTTTATTCTTTTCCATTATAGTTTATTACAAGATATTGAATATATTTCCCCATGCTATACATTAGGGCCTTATAGTTTATCTATTTTGTACACAGTAGCTTGCATCTGCCAATCCCAAGCTCCTAATTTATCCCTTCCCCCACCCCACTCTCCCCTTTTTTAACCATAAGTTTGTTTTCTATGTCTGTGAGTCTGTTTCCGTTTTGTATCATATTTTAGATTTCACATAAAAGTGATGTCATATGATATTTGTCTTTCTCTGTTTAACTTACTTCACTTAGTATGATAATCTCTAGGTCCATCCATGTTGCTGCAAATGGCACTATTTTATTTTTAATGACTGAGTGATATTCCATTATATATACCACATCTTTGTTATCCATTCATCTGTCAATAGACACTTAGGTTGCTTCCATGTCTTAGCTATTGTAAATAGTGCCACTGTGAACATTGGGTGCATGTATATTTTCGAATTAGAATTTTCTCCAGATACATGCCCAGAAGTGGCATTGTTGGATCATATGGTACCTCTATTTCTAGGTTTTTAAGGAGCCTCCATACTGTTTTCCCTAGTGGCTGCACTAATTTACATTCCTACCAACAGTGTAGGAGGGTTCCCTTTTCTCCACACCCTCTCCAACTTTTGTTATTTGTAGACTTTTGAATGATTGTCATTCTAAATGGTGTGAGGTGATACATAATTGTAGTTTTCATTTGTGTTTCTTTAATAATTAGCAATGTTGAGCATCTTTTCATGTGCTTTTTGGCCATCCGTATGTCTTCTTTGGAGAAATGTCTATTTAGGTCTTCTGCCCATTTTTTGATTGGTTTGTTTTTTGTTTTTGTTGTTGTTGTTGTTATTGAGTTGTATGAGCTGTTTGTATATCTTGGAAATTAAGCCCTTGTCTGTTGCATTGTTTTCAAATATTTTCTCCCAGTACATAGGTTGTCTTTTCATTTGTTTATAGTTTCCTTCGCTATGCAAAGGCTGTAAGTTTGATTAGGTCCTATTTGTTCATTCTTGCTTTTATTTCTACTGCTTTTGGAGACTGACCTAAGAAAACTTTGCTACGAATTATGTCAGAGAATCTTTTGCCTATGTTCTCTTCTAGGAGTTTTATGGTGTCATGTTTTATATTTAAATATTAAAGCCATTTTGAGTTTATTTTTGTGTGTGGTGTGAGGGAGTGTTCTAACTACAATGATTTACATGACGCTGTCCAGCTTTCTCAACACCAGTTGCCAAAGAGACTTACTTTTCTCTATTATACATTCTTGCCTCCTTTGTCGAACATTAATTGACTGTAGGTGTGGGAGCTTATTTCTGGGTTCTCTGTTCTGTTCCATTGACCTATATGTCTGTTTTTGTGCCAGTACCATGCTGTTTTGATTACTGTAGCTTTGTAGTCTTGTCTGAAGTCTGGGAGGGTTATGCTAGAAGGCCTTTTAAATTTGTCATCACAATTTACAATTTTAACAGAGTCACAGTGGAATTTATGTTGCTTTGAAATGTGGAATTAAAGTTCTTACATTTACCTAGTACATCTGTATTGGACATAGTCTATGCTACTATTAATTGGTATTTGTGTAGTTTGGCGCCTTGGCTCCTATAAGACAGCAACTGTGATAAAGTTTTCCTATTTGCCTAATTCTTGTTATTATTTAATAAATGTTTTCCAGTGGATAATGTATAAAATAGCACTGACTAATAAAGTCATGTATGAGTAGGAAGAACTAGTATGTTAATAAAAAGGGTAGATTTTTAAAAAATCTTTAGGGGAAAATGTACATAGCAAACTATTAGAATTTTGATTATTTCCAATTATGTCTCTTTTCACTTTTTAAGAAAAATATTATAACTATTATGACATATAGTGTTTTAAAAAGTTAAAATTTTTCTTTCACACCAGAGCCATGGATTTATAACCATATCACATTTGAGAAAAGGGAAGAAATCAAGAATATTATATAAAATGGGAGCTGTGTAAATATTTACAATGAAATAAATGACAGTAAATGAGTTGCAAAAAAAAGTAAGAGATATCTTAAGGAGGAAAAATAAAACAATCAGATATTAATCTAAATACATATCTGAATAAATAGCAAGTGTGTGGTTATTATTTTGTTCACTCATCAATTTATTCTTCCATTTGTTCACATTTACTGAGTAGTTAATACACAGGGAACATTAGACTTGGTTCAACATAGGTTAACAATGAAGGCATCAAAATAAATGAGTTGCAAGATTGCAAACAATATGCACACATGGAAAAGTAAAAGGCAGTGATATATTTACAAACTATTAGCTTTAAAATTCTAAATAAAATAATTTGTAATTTATTCAAGCAAGTGGTGAGTACACTTGTACAATACTAGGTGCTAAAAAGATAAAAGCATAACCTGCCCCTCTCACAGCCAACGCAGTAGTGGATGTTATTAACTAAATTATTAATTCTATATACATATATATATATATCTATGTGTATTTACACACACATACACATAGAGGTTCATATGAGAGCTTTTTACAAAGTGTAGTGTATAATTTGTTCCTTGTATGAAATGGTGAGCTATAAGTTGTTCAATACAAACTTCACAAAGGGTCTTGTCATGTACGTGAATCATGGGTGTTTATCAATGTATCAGGGACAGGAATAATGAGAGTTAATCTATCAAGGGCAAGAATGAGGGAAAACACGACTAAGGAATGAAAACATGGAGTTATATGGCATGTGGAGCTAAATATATATCTAATAAAATAATGCATTTCAGAAATAATAAAGAATATTTTATAGTCAGATTGATTTGTATCAGATTCAGACAATGCATATGTGAAGTTAAATAGAATGATCTAAAGAACTGGACTGAGGACAATTAGTATAGAGCCCCATTTCATTCACAAAAGTAGACTTTGTTTCCATTCAGAATTACTTAATAATTATGCCAAAGTTTTCTGCATAATCATCAGATAGACTTGTAAAACTTTCTGCTCTTAGCAGTTTGTAAGTTGGTAAATGTGCAGACAATTGGAAGAATTACTGAGTTTAATTTTCCCCCAAATTTTACTATATTTCAAATAATTCTAATCATCCTTTATAGATGAGTAGAACATTTTGATGAAAAGATTTAGAGAGCTAATGACTTGATTATGGGAAGTTATTTGATTTATTTAATTTAATGCCATTATGCATATAATATAAAAATAAGTCATATTTTCTACATGACAAATCCTTAAATGCAATCTATTTGAATGCTTAATAATGTCACAACTAGAGCATGAATAGCAAATTATATAAATAATACATACCAGAAAATTGATAGCAGATACTGTGACTTGCCTGTTTCCAAATGCTAGAAAGCAGAAGAAGATGTTATGTAAGCACTCATTTTTTGGATTGGCAAACTATAGATATAATTCAGGAAAGGTTTATTGGATATCACTAGCCTCTAATAAACAGTACTATGTGATATGTGATATGTACTATCTGACCTTTTGGAATGATACTTTTGCAATCTAAAGAGATGACAATATTTTGCTTTCTATGTATAATTTTCTTCCAGTGACCTAATGATATTTAGAATATAAATGGAGTCTATTTATAATTTTTATTATTAAACTATTTGAAAGCAGATTTAATTTACCTTGTTCATCATTTTAAAAGCATATTAGTATGACCTGCTGTGTAATTGCACTCAATAATATTTCTTCTTTTTTAATGTTCAACAATAAAAAGAAAAATGTTAATAGTAATTTTTATTTTTGCATTGATGTTTTGCCACAGGCAATATTTTAAGTGTTTTATATATTTTCACCATAAAAATAAACACATGAAGCAAATATTATTCTCACCTTACAGTAAAAAATTATACTTTATATAACTTGCCAAATCATATAAAGAGTAATGAACAAAATGGAATTTGAAAGAGTTCTAAATTCACCTTGTTTATAGAGGAGAATTTGGAATATACAAAAATAATGAAAAATAAAATTATCTAATAAGCTCATTATCTGTATTAACAGTTGCATTTCTTCTAGCTTGATGTAAATTGCATTTATTTATATAAACACATCTATAAATAAAAATTAATGTAATTACTCATTTTGAATCGGGTTTTTAACGTAAGAATATATTTAAAGGCTTTTACGATATTATTAAATATTCGTGGTCAAAGGTATGATAGAAACTACATCACAATGTATAATGTGGCTAGTCTTAAAACATTAAATATTATCCAATTGCTGCATAATTAGAATTACTTTAATTTTATAAATAATAGACCGTATTGTTTCAAACATCTTTCCATATAAATCGTTTATTTAAGTTCTATTTCCATGGGCTAGAAACTTAAGAAGGTAATATAGTTAAATTTTATATAAGTATTTATGCATGGATATATGTAAAACATGTACATGTATTGGAAGTTTTTTTTTTATAAAGTACATATATATTATTATAAAATAAAATATATTAATGGAGACTTTTTTTTGTTGTTGCGGTACACGGGCCTCTCACTGTTGTGGCCTCTCCCGTTGCGGAGCACAGGCTCCGGACGCGCAGGCTCAGCGGCCATGGCTCACGGGCCCAGCCGCTCCACGGCATGTGGGAATCTTCCTGGACCAGGGCACAAACCCGTGTCCCCTGCATCGGCAGGCGGACTCTCAACCACTGCGCCACCAGGGAAGCCCAATGGAGACATTTTTGAAAGAGATAAAAGTGTAAAGGGAAAATAAAATTCATCCATGGAAAACCAGTTAATATTCAGATTTTTCCCTTTGGAAATATACATATTTGTTATATACTTTTACCATATTTGATAGAATTATTTTATAATCACTTAGTCCCTTAATATTATGTTATACACATTTTGCCATATAATTAAACATTTTTCTCTAGCTAAATCATAATAATTAGTTGGTATTCATCCCTATAGAGCATAATTTTTAAAAATTTGTATCTACTACTAGACTAAACTTCACTAATTCAACACTAGTTTTTAGAAATTTATATGGCAGGCTGTGTGATTGTGGATAAATTAATTATAAATAAACACAAATGCAACCCTTATCTTAATAGAAATATTTTCTGACAAGGAAACAAATACTCATCACACACTAACAAACGGAAGCATGCAACTTTAATGTGTTACTGAGAAGGATCTATGCAATATTTAATATAAGAACTAAAAAGAAGGGTTTGTTGTAATCAGGGAGATCAGGGAGAACTTTGAGTACATGACTGAACTTTTATCTAAAACAATGAATAGATATTAACACAGGGATGAGAGGGTTCAGAACATTTCCTGCATCGAGACTGTGAAGATATGCCTTGTTTCCATTTTTTCGTGAGAAAAAATAATGATGTGGTAAAAAGGTACTGGGCCAAAGAGTGTAATTTTAAAGTATTTTTATATTTATTTCCAAAAAAAGTTACAGATAATATAATTTGAAATAAACTTTCTAGAAAAAATGTTAGACACCATTAAAACTTTCTATAATGTTTTTATAATTTGTATAATATTTCACATTTAGATAGGCAAAAATATAGGTCATTTTTCCTTGACTGTTTTTGATACTAAATATTTTTGTATTAAACTTCCTGGACATATGCATTCCAGTTTATGGTTAATGGAATATTCCTGCCACTGGGCAGTCCAATTATGATAATATATTTTTTCTTATTTATTTTAAATATTGTTCAAGTATGTAAAGTGACCTCCCTAATGGTATATGTGTTGGAAATACATACCAATATGTTGTTTTTCATTTAAGTACTTTGTGTGTGTAAATGTGCAAATGCTGTTTATTTTGTGCAGTCAGACCTGTTGAGAATAGGGCTATAAAAAATGTGAAACTGTTAGTGCAGAGAATGCAGAAAGAGGTGAAAAAAAAAACACAGTTGATGTAAAGGGCAAAGCACAATGTAAATTATGACAACATAAAAATAACGGAAAATTAATTATCATATCTGTAGTAAGGACAAAATATCCTGAATTAAACACTTGAGTATGTAAGTCAAAAGAACATATACAAAGTGAAAGCACAGAAAAATATGATGAAAAAATTAAACACACATAAAAAATACAACAACTGTTTCTTTCTTCTAATTGTGAGGATGAAATGAAGGAAGATTACATTGTAAGCATTCAGGTTTTAAAGAAAATTTTCAAGGGAAATAATTTAAAAATTGGCTCAACTATTCTACAACTCTTAAGTACCTGAACTTAATACAGCATATAGTCTGAGTACAGTGTTTTAATATAAAGGAATTTTTAACTTGTTTAATTAGTATGTTTGTTTCATTTTCCTTAAATATGATTATTTAATAAGATTATAACTACTTGGCTAAAAAAGCTTTGATATGTACTGTTTACTCTTTTGTCACTTTGTCATTGTCTTTTCTGTAATGTATTTTTACTTTTAGATTCAGTAGTTATTTAGGAATGGGTTTTTAAGTATCTAGTTTTAAATTTTTTGTTTAAAAATTTTTTGTACTTATCTATGTTTTCAGGTTTAGTTCATCTCATCTAAAGATAATGTAGTGTGTACCATTTTTTTGTTTTGGATTCCACATATAAGCCTATTTACAAAACAGAAATAGAGTTACAGATGTAGAAAACATACTTATGGTTACCTAGGGGGAATGGGGGGAGGGATAATTTGGGAAATTGGGATTGACATATATACATTACTATATATAAAATACATAACTAATAAGAACATACTGTATAGCACAGAGAATTCTAGTCAATACTCTGTAATGACGTATAAGGGAACAGAGTCTAAAAAAGTGTGGATACAGGTATATGTATAACTGATTCACTTTGCTGCACAGCAGAAACTAACACAACATTGTAAATCAACTATACTTCAATAAAATTAATTTAAAAAATAAAGATAGTGTAGTTTGTACTAGTTCTACTTTGAAGGAACAGCATTGGATTTTTACAATCTAATATATAACCAAAAATATTAATCTATAAATTCTAATCAAAGAGTTATAAAAGGGGAAGAACAATCTTTAAAAATCTTAGGCAGAGATAATGAATGCAAGGATCGAACTTTTTGTAGCATTTATGCAGAAAAGTGAAATTCTAAGGAGAAAATAAAACCTAACAAATGTCATAATCACATGACAACTTAGATCCCATTATTTGCCTGCAATGTGGGCTAATTATCCTAGGCCCCCCATCACTATTGCTATAGACTGAATGGTGCCTCTCAACATTTAGATGTTGAAACCACAACCTTCAATATAATGGTGTTTAGAGATGGAGCTTTTGGGAAGTAATTAAGTTTAGATGATGTCATGAGGTTAGGGCCCTTTTGATGGGAATTAGTGTCCTTAATAGAAGAGATGCCAGAGAGCTTGCTTTCTCTCTCTCCACCACATGAGCACACAGTGAGAAGGGAGCAATCTGCAAGTCAGGAAGAGAGTCCCCACCAGGGAACCCAATCTGCCAGCACCTTGATCTTGGACTTCCCAGACTCCACAATTGTTCCAGTTATTTGCTGGTTGTGAGTGAACTGAATAAGAGATGTGCAGTTATCAACCACCATCAGATGTCACTGACCATGATGTACATTCATTATTTATAGAGTGATATGTGGACTAAAGAGCTGCAAGGTTTGTACTTTGTGAAATTGTAATTAGCGTATGTGGTAACTGAATTTGAAGCATGGTTTTAGGGGCTGGTATTATTTAAATAAACCATAAAAACTGAAATCCATGCATATCAGAGCCATGCAAAGCATGCAGTGCCTCTACATGATATTCACTCTCCACTTGGAATAGGTATTGTAATGCTCTATATATTTTCACATTATTTGAGTCCTACTTACATCATATTCATTTAAGAGTCTTAAGCACAGTAAAATTAAACTTTCAGAGCCTTATTTTCCTAATATATAGTGGGGGATATTAACACCTACATAATAATATTGTTTCTAATTAAAAAAGAAATAGCAATTTTACAGTTCTTGACAAAAAATAAGTATTCCATAAATATTTTGCATATATTAACACAGTTAACCTCTATTATTTTGTATAAGATATACGAATGTAGCATTTTTCAGAGGCTCCTCTTTTTAAACATACTATGGATAAAAAATATCTTTTAAAAATTTTTTTCTGTTCATGTTCTAAACTTAGAAGGTACATCTTCTGTTAGAATATTTTTAAAAATCAGTTAGAGTTTTGTGAGATCAGAGAATTTTCTCCTTCAATATTCATAGTTAATTTGTTAGTATTTAGAAGAGTTAAAGTTCTGAACATTGCAATCATTTACTGTGATTGCTGAACTAGATTTGCTGATTTTGGCAAAAACCCTGAATAATGTAATTCTCTGTGTCAGTGCTTCAAGAAAAGATATTAATTTATTTTAATGTCTTTAAGATTTATGTTATTTTATAAACTCTAAAATAAAGCTTGAATACATCATTTATATCCATTTATTTTCAAACTTTATAAACTAGAAATAGACCACAAAAAATAACTCTCAGGGGCTTCCCTGGTGGCGCAGTGGTTGAGAGTCCGCCTGCCAATGCAGGGGACACAGGTTCGTGCCCCGGTCTGGGAAGATCCCACATGCTGCGGAGCAGCTAGGCCCGTGGGTCATGGCTGCTGGGCCTGCGCGTCCGGAGCCTGTGCTCCGCAACAGGAGAGGCCACAACAGTGAGAGGAAAAAACTCTCAGTTAAATATGAAATGTCAACACATAACAGTAGGGCTCTGCTGTGTGTGCCTTGTGAGCTGCAGTAAAAGCTGAGAAGAGAAAGGTCCAAAGAAGATAAAAGAAATGTAATTCTTTGATCAGGACAGGTATGTTTCCCCCAAGATTAGGAACTGAGGATTTAGATTTGGTTCCAGTGTGCAGTTCACTAAATTGCTTCATCTGAGTCAAGGGACAAGACATTTAATAAAGTTATAAATAGGGAACAATATGTCACAGGAAAAAAAGCCTCTATGTTTTTTCTTTTGAAGTTATATTTAAAAGAATAATTTAATTATTTATTTTAAAAATCCTGATGGTTGTACATGATTATGTAACTATATGGCATGTTTCTTTTTCATCTCTACTCTTTCATTTTACTATCTGTCATTTTGAATGTTTATAGTCAACTTACATTTTTTGCTAGAGTTTCTATGGAAAGAAAATAAATCAAAATATGTCAGTCAAATTTGGTCTTTTAAGCCTACATAAAAATTTAATGGAGTGTTATGAAAGCAATTTAAAATTGACATTATTTTCTTATTCCTTTATATGTGCCATGTCGTTCATCATCTCTATATAGTTTAGGGCAGAGTTTTGATGTTGGCAATTTAGTATGAGTATAGAAGAATAAATTCTACATACATGGTGGTGTATACCATGGGTGATTAATGTAGTAGGCAATCCAAGAAGTGAATCCCCAATAAAAGGCACAACTCTACAAATAAAACAAAATAAAAGTTAGGGAATATATATATATATATATATATATATATATAATATATATCACATCATTTGAAGTCACCCCATACATTTATATGCCACACTGCAGCATTATGGTATAAAAAATGTTATAAATTTTCTAAGCTAGTTAAATGGAATGCTTCTTCATTCAGTAAAGTAGCATTTTAAAAGTACCTATTTGATATCACTAAGAAAATGCATTTCTTTGCTCAACACTTGTTAATATAAATGAGGATTTAGGATATAGAGAAATGTAACAATGTATTTTATGAAGATTTTTCAAGAATAGCTTTTGTCTATCAAGTAGTATATAGGAGTGAAGTAATAAAAATAATAAATAGATATTTTCCAACAGTAAATGAATAAAAGAATGAATTATTTAATCATTAGTAGTAATGTTTCTTGATTGATTATAGAGGGAAATGGCCTCGTTTTAGGTGTACTAGGCTATGATGCTGATCTTACATGACGAATTTTAATACCTTCTCTCAAAAGAGAAGCTAGTCTAAATGATTTTTTGAGGTTTGTAAAAGTTCTAGAGTTTACTGTTTCATTATAATGACAACAATAGAATGTTTGCTTGTTGAAATTCTAAGAAAACAGATATTTGCTAAAACTCAGGAATATTTTAGTAAAGAAATAATTCATTCTGAAACTAAATTTTAAATTGGAAAAGAAATTAAAATAAATTTTAATTTGAATTGGAAAACTGAATTGCACCATGTTATCTAATGTACATTTCCATTTCAATGTTCCAGAACATTTCCCGTTTTCTTGATAGTTAATTGATGGTTAATAACATTTGTATTTACCATTTTGGGGAAGAGCAAAGATATTGTCATTACACTGACACCAATCACAAATATAGGGTGTAGCATCATCATTTTAATCACATAAATGTATATTTATAAGAGGGTTTATATATGAGATTCTTCCTCTTCAAGTGGCACTTAATCTGAATTCAGTGCTAAGTATTTCCAAAATTAAAGGTGCCTAAAAGTATGTAACTTGTAACGTAAGGTCATGCCAAATATTTTATGTGATGTTATTGGTTGAGGGCAGCTCCAATGAACTAGATCGCTCAGGAAATGGCATTTCAGGAGCGGAATGTTTAAGATATGCTGATAAAGCTGAATAGAAAAATCTAAGCTTGAGAGAAATAAACATGATTTAATGATGATGTAGATGATCCAATACATAAAATTTTTCAATAACAATTAAAATTACAAAACATATCCGTTCCCACCTTTATCAAATTTTTCAAAGGTGTATGTCCTGCAGAAACCTTGTGAACAAATAAGGTTTCCAAAAGGTATCGGATATAGTGTATACAATGACAGAAGCAGGCCAAGCTAGAAAGAAAATAAAACACAAACACATTAAATTCCCTTCCAAAAATCTGGGTCACCTTATACATAAGATGTTTTATTTATTTTTTTTATTTTTTTTTAGTTTACTACAACTTTCTTTTTCTTATTATTTTTTATTTTATTATTTTTTTATGTGGACCATTTTTAAAGTCTTTATTGACTTTGTTACAATATTGCTTCTGCTTTATGTTTTGGTTTTTTGGCCTTGAGGCATGTGGGAATCTCAGCTCCCTGACCAGGGATTGAACCCACATCCCTTACATTGGAAGGCAAAGTCTTAACCATTGGACTGCCAGGGAAGTCCCTTTTTCTTATTTTTGAAGTTGCATCTTTTTTAAAATTAATTTTTACTGGAGTATAGTTGATTTACAATGTTGTGTTAGTTTCTGCTGTATAGAAAAGTGAATCAGTTATACATATACATATATTCACTCTTTTTTAGCTTCTTTTCCCATATAGATCATTACAGAGTATTGAATAGAGTTCCCTGTGCTATACAGTAGGTTCTTATTAGTTATCCATTTTATACATAGTAGTGTGTATATGTCAATGCCAATCTTTCAATTTATCCTTCCCCCACTTTTCCCCCTTGGTAATCATAAGTTTGTTTTCTACATCTGTGACTTTATTTCTATTTTGTAAATAGGTTCATTTGTATGCTACAACTTTCTATTTATTAGGAAATATTGTTTCTGGTAACCAAAACACAAGTTTTTTTGATATTTTTATTTTATTCTTGAAAATTTCTAAATTTATTTAATAATAAAAGTACTGTAACAACAGTTTCTATAAATTTACTTCTGATGACTCTCAAGATATTTCATAATAACAGTCATTAACTGTATGTTCACATCTGCCCAAGGAATATATATATAAATTTAATAATTGTAAATATGCTCATTTCAAAATGCCTTAAGGCTGAAGCAGAAAATTTACAACTTTAAAAGTATCCAAAACATACTTACAATTAATTTGACATTTTATAATATCCAAAATACATTTTTCATTGTCTGATTGTCCTTTACCAAGTACCATAGACTGAAAAAGTTCGAATTTCCTTTCCTATGGAGTCAATGCAGCTTTTGTTTTGTTTAGTTTGTTTTATGTTTGGTCTTTGACTGCCTAACATATTGCAGTATTTTGTGTTGCTTTGATTTTGTTCTTATTCTAACATATCACCTCTTCTTGTCATTTATATAACTAATATTTAAAAAGTAAATGTCAAATATGATTTATAGAAGCATGTTTTCTTGTTTATATTTAAAATATATTTCTATTAAAATATGCATCTATTTTATTATAAATAAACCTGTAAAACTTCAAAAACTATAATTGTTTTTCAAGAAAATCAATAAGGATCAAAGATTATATACTTAAATGTATAAAGGTTAAGCATAAAAATAAGCATTTCATTTACAATATGTAAAATTAAACATTGAGTCTACACTGTAAGTTTATATTAAACACAATGAATTAATGATTTCTGGTATTAATAAGAATGACTTTAGGGAAAACAAATAATCAAACAAAAACAAACCAACCTGGCTAAATCATTAGGGAATATATCATTATTCATTAATTCATAAAAGTATAATTGTACACCTATTATGGGAGAGACATGTTCTGTGTGATGTGTATATCTAAGAACAATAGACAAATTCTGAAAGAAGTGAGAAAACAAAGTGTAGATATTTGGGGAAACAGCTTTCTAGACAGTAAGAGAAGCAAAAACAAACATCCTGATATAGGAGGTTACATGTGGGTTCGAAGGACTGGTAAGAGAATCAGCATCTCTCTTAACTTGTTGGTTCTTTTGAAGAATATTTATTTATTTTTTATTTTAGTTATTTATTTTTTTTTTTGCGGTACACAGGCCTCTCACTGCCGTGGCCTCTCCCGTTGCGGAGCACAGGCTCCGGACACGCAGGCTCAGCAGCCATGGCTCACGGGAACAGCCGCTCCGCGGCATGTGGGATCTTCCCGGACCGGGGCACGAACCCGCGTTCCCTGCATCGGCAGGTGGACTCTCAACCACTGCGCCACCAGGGAAGCCCCTGAAGAATATTTATATAAATACTTGAGTAGTAGAATTTTCCATTTTGTAAGAAAGCAGAAAAATTATCTTACGCCCAGCAGTGTAGCAGAGCACTGGATGAGAAATTTTAATTTAAACTATGATTAAATTAGTTCACATATTTAATTTATATTACACCATTAGGGCATAGATATTAGCATAACAGCTAGCTACGACTTAATATCTGGATATATACCACTTTGCACATTATTGGACTTTGCACTCACCAAGTTTGATTTCATTCCAAAATATTCTGTTTAATTATGGTTGACTTCCCTTCAAACATCAACTCTTTCTCTTTCCAGTGCTAAACTAATTGAACATCTATAAATAGGCTTGGGTCTCTTTTCCCAAATGTAATATTTGAAAATATCTTAAGTTTCATCAAGTAAGTTTCAAGGTATGAGGGCTGTGAAAGAAGACACTTTATAAAGCTGCAAGGGAGGCAGTGTACCAGGTTTCTGTTGAGGAAGAATATGAAGGCAATGCTCAGATAAAAGGTTGACAATATAAGAAATTTTGCTAACAGTGGACTTTGAATTGCAGAGGGCACAGTGGAAGGATTCCGGGAGTTGAGAAGGGCTCAGGAAAGGCAAAAAATAGATTTTAGAGTTTTTTTAGATGGAGTGTGGTATATGAGGGATGATCTGACCTCTACTAGACACTCAAATTTCAAAAGTAGTTTGTGTGTTTGTGTGTATCTCCTCTGAATGATTTAATATAAACTTCACATATTTGCTCCTTAGGAAGAATGTGGAACAGATACATTTATCACTGAGAAGTTATAAAACATGCTGTGTTTGTGTTTAAGAATAATAACCAACTGTCGGTCAATTTCTTTGAGAATGCTGCTGGGGAAAAAGAAGTGTTCTTTTTTCATGCTGTGATATATATCTGGTACACATTATATGTTTGATCTAAAAAATGAGGGCAATTACATTCTCCTATGAACACTCCATCCCAGACTTTCTAAATGAATTGGGCATTCTCTTAACTTAAGAAAAAGAAATATAGACTTTAACATTCCAAAAGGCCCTGAGCAACTTGCCAGATACTGACCTATGATCCCTGAGATCCAATCTCCCCTTGCTTCTCTGTGCCTCTACTCTACTAGCTTTCTGTCTGCTCCTACAAAGCATCAAACTGCTATGTACCACAGATAATTTCCGTATGAAGATACCTCAGATTTACTAGTTAAAATCTGACACGCCCCTTCAGAAAAAAAAGAACATAACTTCAACATAACTTCAACATGTTCAAACATAACTTTCATAGAAAAGCCCATTTCAGAACTCACATCCAGATCAGGTTCCTCTGTTTTTATACTCTAAAAGTGCCTAATGTAAAATAAATTTTCATGTAACTGGTTCATGTATTTATTCATACAGAACATTACTATTATTTTTTATAAATCAGGTAATGTGTTAAGCAGCAATATTGACTGAGCACCAAAAGTCACCCATTATAGAAATTAAACTCTATAGAGGGAAAGACACAAATGACTATGTAAATATATAATTTTAAAGTAATTAATTGTATAAAGGAAAAACATTTTAGTAACGTATTTCTCATTGAAGGAATAAGAATGGCTAATACTAAGTAATATTGAGCTCTCTTTGAAGTTTGAAAAAAATAAAGAAGAGGGAGGCAATGGATGAAGAGGGATGGTGTGTAAGGGCATGGTAGGTATCAGGACAAGGGTGGTAATTGTGGCTGGATTACAGAATTAAGAGTGAAGGAAAGACAAATCTGAGATGAGAAATCCAGGAATCAAATTATTCTCTGTCTTCTAGCATCCTTATGACCTGAATTTTGCTTCTTAATTCACTTAGAGTTTAGTCATTTGCCCAGGTTCCTTTTTTTTTTTTTTTAACAAATTTCTAACTCTACATGTCAATGTAGCATCTTGAATGATTACTCTTTCTCTTTAATTTGTTATTTGATATGAAGAGAGAGAGAGAGAGAGGGAGACTATTTCCACAATACGTGAAGAACTATAGTTATATATTCTACTTTGATAACTGTCCTGGTTAAAAGTAAAATTTAATTTTGTAATTTTTAAAACCTTTTTCTTCCACTTTATTAGTTCAGTCATTATTTCTTTTCTATGCAATGTTGCCCATGTTTTTAGAGAAGTATTAATATTTTGAGTCCTATATATGGCCTCTCAACTTTGTAATATTAAGCTTTTCTCTTGTTGATTGTGATCATAATCAACTGAAATTACCTCTGCTTTAAGGTATATTTAAAGTATTAAGTATATTAAGTAATAGTTCCTGTTTATAAACTTAAAAGTTGGCATGCATACATTACTTCTTGTTATCTAAAATATATTACCCTAAAATTGAATCCACTATAATTGTGTTTACAAAATATATTTATTAGCATAATGTCTGTGTACTAGTTTGTCTGCTCCTTAATCTATATGTTCCATGTATATGTATTACTTACTGTACCACTGGGTGACGTAATCTTCTAGAGCTCTCTTTCATGTCATATATATATGGGATCCTCAAATAAAAGAGGAGATATATTAGCAGAGGTCCCGTGTATTCAGCCAAAAATACCTACAAAAAGAAGGTGATTTAGATTAAACAGTACATTTTATAGATATGATTAAGATTTACTTAGGACCATAATAAGCATGTCCACAGACTTAGCCTGCTACGTAAATTGGTGAAATGGACAGTTGAGCATCTATTCTTGAAAAAGAACTAAATTAAGTGCTATCGCAAATAGCAAGAAGAATTCTTCCTTGGAAGAATTAGCCAAGTGTTAAGGAAAAGGACAATCATAAATGGTTAATTTAACTAAAAATATTGAACATAATGATTTCTTCATAAATAGTACACAGGAATTTTTATTTAATCAAACAATCATAAATGCATTTCTCATGTCTCTCCAGCCCCATACAAATGAATCTTCTGTGCTAACTGTCTTTGTCATTGAATGGAATCGGAAATAGTTTCTCTTTCTTTCTTTTAATCTTTTTATGGCCATGTCATTTTGAACTCAATTGACTTGACACTTATTTGAACTCAATTGATTTGAACTCAATTGATTGAAATAATTTGCTTCTCTCTTTTGGAAATTTTAGATTAATTCTAATGAGTCTGAGTGAGTAGTTTTACAAGATTGACTTCTGAATTCTGGAGCTAAAGTGGCAACCATGTATGTGGAGAGAGATATCCAATCTACAGAGACACTATCATAAAAATTGGAAAAATAATTGAAAATGAGACCTTGTGATTGCAGAAAGATAATTGACTTGTTTTCTAATAGTTTTCTGAATCTGGTGACTGTCAATTATTTGGTTTCGTTTTGATGCTAAAACCAGGTTAAAGTCACATTCTGAAAATTTCAGGCAAAAAAGCGAAAATAATTTCCTCAATGGGTGTTCAAAGAGAAGAGAAAGAATACAAACATGACAATGATAAATTCGACTGCCATTACTACTTTGCTTTGTCTTTGCCAATTTTTATCATTTTTCTAAGGTAGGAAACTTGAAGTTGTACATATTTTGCTCAAAAATACAGGTGTTCACATTGATTATTAATTATGCTCTTATCTCTGGTGAGAATTTTGTGTAGCTACATGGTTAAAATATATGATATATGCACATACATATATAATTACATATATATGTATATATACACATGTATAAATAGCTATTTATACATGCAGGTTTCTTCAGTTATACTTTTTCTAAATGATATTTATTATCTCATGAGGCAAGAAAGACGTTTCTGTGAGGATAAGAACAGTGCAACATCTGATAAATTCAGTATTAAAGCAACATTTTTACTGAGAGAAGAGACTATATTAATTTATGGCATACAATGTTCCTGATTATTCAGATATGGAATAAAAATGTTTACCACTTTTTTTTTTTTGGTACGCGGTCCTCTCACTGTTGTGGCCTCTCCCATTGTGGAGCACAGGCTCTGGACACGCAGGCTCAGCGGCCATGGCTCACGGGCCTAGCCGCTCTGCGGCATGTGGGATGTCCCCGGACCAGGGCATGAACCCGTGTCCCCTGCATTGGCAGGTGGACTCTTAACCACTGCACCACCAGGGAAGCCCTGTTTACCACTTTTGAATGTCTGATAATATAATCTAGTTAATAATACTCTAGAATAATTAGGATAGTGATTGTTTTATTACAACAAAAAGTTTAAAATATCTATTTCAATGCCTCTGACCTAGTCAAGTCAATTTTGAGCAAGTTCTATTGTAATATGTCAGAAATGAAAAATGTTGTAAACAATAATTAACCTGACCAAATGTCACTCTTTATTGTTAGTAAAAATGTTATCACAAATATGAAACTTTTTTGGATCAGAGAAAATTAAACTACAATCTTGTCTCCATCATCTCCTAAAAAAAATCAGGGGACCCTGCTAGCTTACAATAATATGTTCTAGAAGACCCAGCATTTTATCACAAATATTGTTCATGCTGAAACATGGGGGTTAAAAGAGTACCGAAGTATGAAGGATACATCCGGACCTGAAAGAACTGGAGGATAATAAGAAATAACTTTTAGACAATTCATCTTTCAAGCAAAATGTCTATTTGGGTGCAGATAGAAGGAATAGAGATATTTGATTATATTTAGGAAGTAATCAGAAAATAGATTTAAAGAAAAACAAGAGCCATGTAGAGAAATATTAATAAAACAGACTTCTGAAACAGGAATTGCTCTTCTTCTACCAAAAAAGAGTAAAAACAAGACTAGAGCCAAAATAAACATACAAACATATGTATTTACAGGTATACAGCCTAAGCAAAGCAGGTGAATTTACAAAGACTGGGAACTCCATAATCCAAAAGTTTAATAGGGATTCTATATTCAAAATAAGCAGATGCACTTTCTTTTTACTTTGAAGATATATACTACTTTTAAATTCCAATTTATTTCTGACATCAAGTTATTTTCATTCATCTCCTTATAGAAAGTTCTCTGTTTTAAACTTAGGTGTTGCTTTAAATGTAAAATCCATTATTTCTACTAGGCAAGCTATGTAATTAGGATTTTTGGAGCTTCTGTGGAATATTCAAATTGGTATATATCTAAATTGAAAAGGAAGAAGGCAATAAGCTGTTTAGAGAATATAAATTGAAACATTCAGCTGCAATTGCTGTGAACTGATTAAGACCCTTGTACTCAGACTGCACTTAATGTATTTCATTCTCCCTTAAATTTTCTTTTTAGTCCTGTCATTATTAGGGTGGTGTTGGCTTTACTTATTTTCTAAAGTAGCAATTGACAGTCAAAAGCAAAATAAATTGCACATTTCACAGTTGTTGGAAGTTGCTGACAAAAATAAAGTAGTGCCAACCTTAATTTTCCAAAGATAGGAGATCTACTAAGTAAAATTACAAAAACATTTCCCAGTAGTAATATCACTTTTTACTCAGTGAATACTATTGAAGGTAATATGATGCTAGAAGGATTTTTTTCAAAGAAAAAATAACTATTATATGCATAACATGTAATGGAGAATTCTATTCTCATGTTATTCAAACAAACCATCCTAATGAGATCAGCAAGAAAAATTGATCGAAATGTTTTTCAGGCTCCAAAGAGCTACTGAGTCACTGAAGAATTAGAAGGTCAAGATGTTTTAAATGGAGCTCCAGAGAAGTGATTGACCTGGGATATGAAGCTTGGTAACAGCCTGATAAAAAGACCAAATCTTTTGAGGGTGCTTGAGAATGGAAGTAAAAAAATTATTGCTTGGTAACTTTCAAAGACAGAGGTGGCTCTATAAAATCTCCAGGATTTGGGCTTGGATCTAGAAGAGTTACACCTTAGGAGTGAAGATGGGGCAGAAATAGATTTGTCTTCATAGATACTGAAGCTCAGTTTGAAATCATTTCAATCATGGATTGGAATGAGATGACCTGTACACAATAGTGCCATTAGTCCATCTGCAGAATGATAGACTATCTTTGAAAGACAATAACATCATCCTAGGCCTCAAGTGATCTTTAAATTTATTCACATAAATTTTCCCACACTAAGTGAGAAATATGAAGGTATACAAGGAGTGAAGATATTGTGACCATAACTGAAGGACATTGAAAACAGAACTAAAGATTCACATAACAGAATTATCAGTTAGATTTAGAAAATAATTTTTTAATGTTCAAAGAAAAATAAAAGGTTGAGAATTGAGGCAGATATTTGAAAACTCTTTAAAGAAAAGTATGAAAACATAATATAAATCCCAAAAGAAGAATACAAAGAGAATAATAGAGAATCAAAAGATGACAAGATTATGCTAATTTTTCAAATTAAATATATATCAAACCATAGACTCAGATAACACAAACCCAAAGCAGGACAAATAAAACCACAATCATAACTATGTACACCATAATCCAACTTCTGATAATCAAACGAAAGTAGAATTTTAAATAAGCCAGGGAAAAGACTTAAGGAGTACAGTAGACTTTTCAACAAAAACAATGGGAGTCAGAAGTCAAAATAATGCAGTTTTGTGAAGTAAGGACAAAAATAACTGCCAACCTGTATTTTTTTCTGCAAAAATATTCTCTAAGAATAGAAGTTAAATAAGTTCAATAAATACATTTTAAGATGAACCATAATTGAGAGAACTCATCAAAGACAGAACCAGAATAAAGCTTTAAAAGTGCTTTTAAGGAAGAAGGATAATGATACCAGATGTAAGCTCAGTATTAGAAGGAAAAATGAAATTGCAGTAAAAAGGATAAATTTAAATAAAGATTAGCCACATGATATTATAGTAGTGGATTTTAACTTTAAAGTATATAATTTAAATATATCACAGTAATAGAAAAGTCAGGAGGAGCCTAAATACCTTAACGGTATTCAACTCTCTGTGAAGTATTTTCACATTAATAAACAATTTTTATTAGTATTTAATATTTTAAAGATGCACATTATAATCTCTTGAGTAATCTCTAGAGTTAGTGAAAAATAAGATATAACTACCAAAATACCAGAGAGGCTAATAGAAAAGATAGTATGGCAATTAATCCATATGGAGTAAGAAAAAAAAAAAGCCAACAATAGATTATAGGACACATGAGGCAAATTAAAAATAAACATTAAGTTTGACAATTAAAAAATAGATAATTCTTTATAATAAAAAATTATGATTAAAACATAAAAATATTAAACTATTAGAAGAACTCATAAAAGAAAAACTCCTGGGCCTAAGGCTAGGCAAAGCTTTCTTACATATGATAGTGAAGGCAAGATCCTTAAAAGAAAACATTATTAAATTAGGTTGCATTAAAATTGAAAACTTTTTGTACAGCAACAAAAGTCCTGTTAAGAGGGTGAAAAGGCTAGTTAAAACTGAGAGAAAATATTTGCAAACCACGTATCAGACAAAGGACTTGTATGTAGAATATAAAAGTTACTCTTAAAACTCAACAGTGGTCCCAGAGAAATAAAAAACTATGTTCATACCAACACCTACACTCAGATAGGTAGTAGCTTTATTTGTAACAGCAAAATACTGACAACTAGTCAAATGTCTGTCGATGGGTGAATAATTAAACAAACCCTATTACATACATACAAATGAGTACCACTTACCAATAAAAAGAAGCTAAGTATTGATATACATGCAACAGCCAGGATGGATCCCAAGGGCACTATGCTTAGAGAAAAATAAACATCAATCAAAAAATATTTGATTCTGTTTATATAGAAATTGCCACATGACAGAAATATAGAGTTGAGAAACAGGTTGGTGGTTGCCCCAGGATAGGAAAAAGAGTATGTGAATACAGAGGGGTAATATGAAGGAGTTTCTTTGTGGGAATGAATAATTCTGTATCTGATTTTGGTGGTGAATACATGAATCTATGCAAGAGATAAATTGCATAGGACTATATACACACATGAATGAATATAAAAATGGTGAAAACTGAATAAGATCTTTAGTTAATAGGATTTGTGTGATGGGAATTATTATATTATTATAATAAGCCTTTCTCCTAAGTCTTCCAATAAGTTCCATGAGGCAAGAATTTTCTCAATATTCTGTAACAAACTCTTAGTTTCATGAAAAATATTATTAAAATCTTAATTTTGACTTTGCTAAATTGAAGAGATTATTTCCCACAAAAGGAATACTTAGGATAGGGCTTCCCTGGTGGCACAGTGGTTGAGAGTCTGCCTGCCGATGTAAGGGACGCGGGTTCGTGGCCCAGTCCGGGAAGATCCCACATGCCGCGGAGCGGCTAGGCCCGTGAGCCATGGCCGCTGAGCCTGTGCGTCCGGAGCCTGTGCTCCGCAACGGGAGAGG